>NW_009223691.1:2195-53684 GCF_000690835.1 Fulmarus glacialis | reverse complement strand
CTAGATTCCTTTCCAGCCATCTCCTAAAGGAGGGGTGTTTTAGGTTACTACTCTTCTCTGAGATCTGCTCTCTGCGCTATTTATCTTCAAGCCACCCTTTTCTTCACCTCTGTCTCTTCCCTTCTGTAACTCTTCTCCCCTCAGCCACCCATCATGGTAGATGGCAAGCTGAAATAGGTGGGTCTGCAAGAAGATACAGAGGTGTTCAAATCCAGAAGCGTTATTGTCTCTAAATGAAGGTAAAAAGTGAAAGGAAGGGTTTGATCATGACTTGGGGGAAAAATCTATGTGTATCAGTTACATTTGAATATACGGTGCAAGTTCTAAACAAACCGGTATGATTCTGATAAAAGTAGGTCTGTTTCTGCAGCATTGCTGCTGTTCTGCTCAATGAAATATTCAATAACGGTTGCACATTCTTGCAATGTGCAGAGACCTTACTCTCCAAAAGTACAACCATTTAACAGCCAGAAACATTGGCCAAGACTAACGCTAAGGCAGAGCATGAAGTCATAAACATGCACAGATGTTACTATTTGAAAACATTAAAGAGGTACTGAAGTTCCTGAGCACATCCCAAGTTCAGTTAATTTCAGCAGTAATGAGTCATAAGGGAAGAAGATACTACTAAAATTACATGCCTGGGACACTTTTCTTTGCCACTTACATTTAGAAAAAAAACCAACAGTGTCTTTAGAAAAACTTAATGGGGAGGAGAGCACTCTGAAAGACTGCCATTACCAAGGGCTAAAATGAATAAATCTGCTTGCCTGTATTTATGTGGTTACACAAATACAATGCTAATGCATTACACATCTCTGATGATATCATGGAAGGTTCAGGAGAACTAATTTCACAAGTATCTAAAAAAGGTTAGTGCTGAAGGTTACAGGAAGTTATGAAACTGATTGTTTTAGGGAAAAGTTTATTTAATGGAATTTGGGCAGTTTTATAAACATAGCAAAGGAAGTGGGACTACTCACACATTCTGTGCCTGTCCTGCTCTGATTAATAATTGCATTGAGTCTACTGAAATATTCAGTTAGGTGAGTGAACACACACAGGAGGTCTTATTTTTTTAGAAGTCCCTGAACCTTTTCTGAGTTCACTTTAGTAGCAGTTCAAGCCTACCCCAACATGTGGAAACAGGGATTTCATGCCGAGCATGAAAATTCACCACAGTGTGCTAATATACTTATGCTCATGCTATCCTTTCTGTAGCTATCTTATCCTTGTATTCCAGAAGAAAAGGCTCCCAAATTAAGAAAATATTAAGAGATGCAACCCAATACCTCTGTTTATTTTGGCAACTATAATTCAAGGGTTCAGAAAGCCTTCTTTAGGGGAGAAAGTAAAATCTCTGAGAGCTGTCTTGGCCCATTATCTACTAGAGAACTGGAATTTTAACTGAGGCAGAGAAGAGCTAATATTGTCCATTTTGCACTTTTATCTGTCCAAGAATAAAGGCACACACAAAAAGAGATAATTTAAGTTATCGCTGTGTTACTACCTCAAGGAATAGGGTACCAAAACTGGAAGAAAGTACGATTTCATGAAAATAGAAAGTTCAGATTTTTTTCCCCTTTTTTCTTGTTGTTCAGAGATTCTTTTCTTCACTTTTCTCTGTTGTTTAGGGATTCTCTTTGTAGAAACAACTTCTCCCTAGACACTTTCTCTCCAGAAACACTCTCATTTTCTCTCGTGCCTAGGGACAACTACTTAACCACACATACTTCAATAAGATAGCAGGTATCAGTCAACACCTCCTTGCTGGACCCAAACTTAGCTAATGAAATGAACCAGTGCAAGTTCCATATCACCTTTTACAAAGTGGTCACTTACATATTCACCTACATATTACAGTATCAGTCTCCTCTACATATTCCTCTTTGCTGTGGTTTGACTCTAGATATTGAGATATCTAAATTTAGATAAATACATTTAGTTTTATTTATCTATCTAAATATATAGATGCATACTTATGGAAAAGGTGGTTTGATTCAGAGTATTTGAAATGAGGTGAAATCCACCAAAGGTAGGTACACTCCTTCTTGATTGCAAAAAAGAAGTAAATAAAAAATCTAAATGTAAAAGTGGATCTTTGGGGCTTCAGAATTGCCAGGCAGACTTTCTCAACATTCTTATTAAATTGCAAAGATCTCTTTTTTCCCTCAGAACTTGCCAAATTTCATAGTACTGTGGCACTTGATCCACTTGTACAGAATACAGTTAAAAGTCTGTAGGTTAAAGATGACAGGAAGCTGGATTTCGTTTATATCTTGCAGTATTTAGTGGCTTCATTCCTTTTACCTCTAAATAAATACTTGACAAGGCCAAAGGAGTAAAGCTTGAAGGCATTTTCCCAAAAATGAAAACAGTTTTCTCAATGTTGAATGGCTTGAACATTTGCTCTACAGAAAAGGAAAAATCAGACTTACAGATATTTTCCTTCAGAGATATGCATCCAGCAGCCCTTTATAACCCTATATGAGTTTTGTTTTACCTCAAGTAGAACTAGTGAAAGTTGTTAAACTTAACTTATCATCTGGGTAGGTCTGAAAATGCTGGAAATATTTCTACAATGTCTATTATTACAGTAGTCTTTTTTTTTAGCTCATGGCAGGGGAACACACAAAGCCAGGACATTCATGTTTAAAAGGGTATTAAATTCCAGTCTTCAAAGCAAAATCAACACAGAGATGTGTGGAGAATGTGTCCTCTTCTGACAGACAGAGTTCAGGGTCTTCAGTGAAAAAAATTCTTTAACTTCACAAAAAGTGAAGTTCCCTTCCACATCATGGAATAAATAAATTGAGCCCAAACGAGGACCAATCACATGACATCACATGAATGCCACAGACCAGTCACATGATTCACATGACATCTTGTTTCATTTTCTTCTGCATTAGAGTGACTCAGAGAGTCATTGTGAGAAAACGATTAAGGATCATATTCAATATAAAAAAACTGTTGGCTGGAAAGATACCATTTTGATGGAAACTGGAGTTTTTACCCAATTAATATTTTATATCCAAATTATCTGCTTTCAGCAGAAAAAGTTACTTGTGAGAAACAGAAAACAAACAAACAAAAAAACACCTTTCCAAGATTGTGCTCTGTTCAAGATTTTTTTCACTGTGTAATTTTGCTAGTGTTTATTATTCATAAACCAAGCTACATTATGCTTACAGATGGAGAAGATTATAATGTAGCTCATCAGCTGCATAAATCTATCAATGGACATGGAAAAGTACCAATGTGAAGTCACATGAGAACGTGGCCTCATGACAAAAAAGGCAGCAGAGGGCAAACAGTAAAGTGCTGAATTTCCTCCTGTTTAAAAAATTACATGTGACAGGAAAAACTTCTCACCTTCTTGCTCCATGGTGTACTGTGGAGATAGATAGATGTAATCCTTATAACTTTTGTCAGCCTTCTCAGGGAATGTAGGGCTGAACATTACAGAAAGTGGTCTTTCAGGTAACTTGTGCAACCTTTTTTCTAACCAAGAATCTTGCTGAAAAATTCTTTTCCACTTTGCCTTTCCAAAAGCTTTGGTATCGTAAGTGTTGGCATTATGTTCCAACATAGAAGGAGCACTCACAGGAGTCCGAGTTGAGCCCCAGCTGCAATAAGGTACGGAAAGTTGCTGGGAAAATACAGACCCGTTACATTTCTGTTGATAAAGTGAATATATATGTTATTAAGATGATGATAGTTTTTAATTATTTCTTTTGCACTGAATTATCTCCAAGTCCCTGATATCAAATAAGATAACAGTGAAATAAACACTTACCTCAGAAATGCCACAAGTCCAACAGTGGCATTTCCCTTCATTTCCCTTATGAAATGAAGCTGCATCATCTGACTTTTTATTCTTTATTTCCATTTAAGAGAAATTGTTGATTTTGTTGAATCACAATCACTAGCTTGTTCTTAAATAAAAAATATTAAAAAAGAAAATCAATAAATTGAGCTGCAGTTTTCAGATCTTGAAGCTTCTTCTGACTGCAAAATTTTTATATATAGGCTAAGTGCCCAAATATGAAAATCTTTGGCAAGAACCCATCCATCCTTGATCTAGAACTTTGAGATTAGATTTTACACCTATTTAACAGCTGGTCACTTAGCATTGGCCTATTTTATGCAAATAGTCTTCCATTTAAATAACAGTCATTTCCATTTATTAGAGTAATTCAATTTCCTAAGGACAGCCTAATAATAGAGCTGCCCCATTATGCCATGGATGAATGTAGTCAAATACTTGTAATTATATTTTAAATATGTTACTGCTATTTAGTATTCTACCATACCCACAGCATGGTTGGTAGCTCACAGATATGAAGTACAGAGATCCCTGTCTTATCTAGAGAACATACAGTACGTCCCTGTTCTAACAAGGATCACTATATTGGTGCATTTTGTAATGCTCATGTAAGTAAAATTACTAGAGCTTTAATGAAGAAAAGTTTAATTGACAAGCATTTTACACACATATCTATAGGCAGTTCAGCAGAGGTGAATTACTGTAGTAATTACACAGTATTTTAGAGAGTCCTTCTTCCATCTAAATTCTGAGCCTGGTTTTGCCGCAGGCTGTAATACCACAAAAGAGGGGTGCATTCACAAGGATTCACAAGGCCTCAACTACTCTCATCAGTAGGTGAAAATATCCCAAAGGTCTTTTATAACTAAGCCAGTTCCTATTGGAACCAGTAGGAAGGGGCTGTAGAGAGAACCAGTCTCTGTGCTGGAACTGACAGCACAGACCAGACTTGAGAAGGGTAGCAGCTGAGCAGAAAAGAACCAAAGGGAGAGAGGTTTTGTAAGATAGATCCAAAAAGAAATGGGTTATGTGTATCAATGCATTCAGTGTCCCAGAATTTCTACCCTCAGTTAAGGACACAAACAAGTTCCCACTTTAGTGTCCAACGACACCAAAATTCTCTCTTTTCTCTCACTCCTCTGAAAATAAAGTGTTCTTGATAAAATGTGCCAACATCCCATCCAAGCATCTTAAATTCTCCCCACTGTAATTTCTGAGATAGCACTGCAGTGACTGCCTGGGCCCCTGTCCAGGGACCCAGCAGATGACACGTATGCTCCTGCCATGGCCGCAACACCTCACAAATGAGTACTCCAAGTGCAATCCTGGGGAAGGACACCCTCGCAACATGGCTTCCTGGCCAAGCCTTGGATGTAACCCATTCCTGTGTCCCTGCCTGGTGATGGCAGCCCTGGGCTGTTCCACTCTCCTCACTGGGGTGGAGGGATGGGACCTGCTCCTGGCTCCTCTCCTTTGGGAGCTGCTGGTCTGCACTGCACCCCCACAAAAGCCACGTTTGTGCTGCTCTGTATGGTGGCACATGCTTCTCCAAGCTGCTACAAGCAAGTTGACCACATCTTTCCACAGCACAAATACAGTAGGCTAATGTGCTCAAGCTATGCCTGGACTGCCCCTCTCCATCTGAATATATGTTAATAATTATTTAATAGTCATGGGTGATGGAAGGTAAAGTAAGCAAGGGAGGTAACTGTTAACCAGTTCTATGACAATTTGTATAATCTGAGACCTTCCTCAAGAGGTTTATCCTTAATCTGAATTTGTTGTAGGCTCCTGGAAGCTTGTGACTTCCTCCCCCACCAACCCTCTGTTCAAGATGCAGTAAGA
The DNA here is from genome assembly GCF_000690835.1 of Fulmarus glacialis. Lineage (NCBI taxonomy): Eukaryota > Metazoa > Chordata > Aves > Procellariiformes > Procellariidae > Fulmarus > Fulmarus glacialis. The sequence continues at coordinate 48,013 of NW_009223691.1, read as the reverse complement.
GAGACTTCTCATTCTCCTGTTGACTTCATCCCTTTGAAGGGGCCACATTCCTTCCTTTATCCCTTCTTTGGTGCCTAGATGAAAACATTTTCAATGGTCAGAAACAATGTTGTCTTCTGCTTGGTAACTTAGAGGTGCTGGGTGATATTTACACTTTAAGAGCTTGTCGGCTTAATGATGCCTATTTGGATTCTAAATCGAGAGACTCATGTGAGTTTTCAAGTATTTTAATAAAAATCACCATAACAATGCACTGTTTGGAGAAGGCAGCTAACAGTTATTTGGCTGCATGTGCTAAACACAGCAAGTAGTAGCATTTTAAATATTTTATGACGATGATGGGTTTTGTTCTTCATAAGTCAAGAGAATTTTTTCTAAAAATTATTATCTGCATCCTGGGCTAGTCACTTTCCAAACTTGTGTACAGACGCAATCCCAAATTCAAAGCACTTACAATCAAAGAAAAGCAACATTAAATGAGAGGAAAAAGGAGGAAAATGCAGCTATCTTCAACTGCCTTTTCCCTGAACATTATAAATTAATTATTTTCATGAGACATTTAATTTGACACCAGCTTTAGAAGGGATGTGCAAAAGGGAGCAGTTTCCTATATAGCTTGTCTCAAGAGGGATATGATCTTGTCAGGCACAGGAGAGGCACAAATATAGCACTCATCAAATTTGTTTTCATTAGAGAGGCTTAGAGAGTACTGATGATGTAGTAGAGGTAAAAGTACATAGGGCAAAAGTAAAGCTGTGGAAGAAGCCTGAAGATAATTAATAGAAACAATGTAATTTAGCAAGAAGGAAAGAGACAGTAAAAGGATTGAAAGGGTATGATGGGCAACATAGATGATCTGGAGAGATACACAGTCTGGGGATAGCAAAGCTGGAGACAGGAGGACTACCAAAATGGGTGATGAGAACCAAGATCGGTAATTGCAGGACATGGGTCAGAAATAAATCACCAATACAAAAATGGTAGTGGATGCAGTGCAGAGGGAAAGCCCTTTAGGGATAGGTAGAAAGCCCCTGGCATTCTCACAGTGTGAAAAACAACAAACTGAAAGAGATGCTGTAGAATTAAACAGAGAGGAGGGCAGAAAATTAGAAGAATATTTCACCAAACCCTGCAAAAGATACTGTTTTCAAAGGAAAGATTGAATTGAAAGTGTCAGTGCCATAAAGAAAATAAAGGAGAGAAAAGAGTGGAAGACATTCCAAGCAATTCCAAGATTTGGCTAGCTGAGAGGAGTTTCAGGAAAGTGTTGAGACAGAAAGCTGACTAGGAGTGACTTGAGGTGTAGTTACAGAAATGAAGTAAATACTTCTGTTTGCAGAGCCAATGAATTTAGATTTCTAAAGAGATGGAGCAGTGGAAATTACTGAAGGGAGACTTGCCTGCATATTACAGCTTGAGGTATTTTGTATAGATAGATAATTATGTGGCCCACAGCATTTATAAACTGCTTAATCTTTTTATAGTATGTTTCTATGGAAAACAACGACACATATTTAATTTCAAATCATTTACCTGTAGAAAAAATTATCTGTGAATGCATGTCACTTCACCTTGTAAATGCCCGCTACATCACACCTTGTGTAATTTCTACGTTAATTCACATAGCATAGTTTTGATCATTATGAATAAAAAATTAATTATCACAAAGATAGTGCCTGCATGACAAAAATTAATGTGCAGCATGATAAAGAATGATCTATCTATTCTCCTTACAGCTGCTTATACATTTGAACTATTTTGTGAGCACTAGCTCCATAAGGAAATGTTGCAGTTGAGTAAATAAATCCTTCCTCTCCCAATCCATCATTAGCAGGAAGGTAAATCCCACTGACTCCAGCAGAAAACAGAGCTAGACAAACCCAAATATTTTTTAAGATCCTGACAGTCTAAGAATTGGAAAATCATGTGACTTCAGTTTACAAAATGGAGAGGAACAACAGACCTACAAAAATTTGCACAGGCTGCTAAATCCAATTTACACTGATGCTGACCTTCCTCAGCGCAGACCATGTTCTCATACTTCTGCTGCATAGCTGAGCTGGCCAGGTTCCTGCATCATCATCATCACCATCCTCATAGTTTTGAGCCGGTTTAACTCCCCAAGCCTGCTTACCACAGATCCAGGTGGACACTGATATTGATACAAAACATGCAACTCTGTGCAGTGTGAGAGAAAAAAGACTACAGCAGCTCTGACTTATATCAGCTTACTCTGTTTTGGAGCTCCTTCAATAGGAACAGACAAACAAGGAGACAGGGGAGCCACCATCCCCATAACCAAAACACCTGACACCATTTGCTAGCTTCAGATTTCATTCTTCATGGTCCAGCAGGGACATCATAATGCAGTAATCTTCTGCAAGCTTAGAGTTCTAGAATTTAAATAACATTTTGGAGCTTATATGCTGCTATTAGAAAAAAAGGATTGTGAAATGTGGCTTTCTTATCTTCCCCAAAAATTTAATTGATTTTATAGAAATGGAGGATTGTACCTTGAGCACTCTGGCTGCAAGCTCTAGAGTTTTTCTTGAGAGAAGAAAATCGGTTAATATACTGTACTTACATGAATGTAAAGCATTTGGCTTATTTCCACATTATGAGCTACCATATTCTTGCTGATTTCTTGGAGTGAGAGGTGGATAGTATTAAATACAATAACTTAAATGGTATTTAAATTATTGAAGTTTATTTTTTAAATGATTAATTAGTTATTAGCTATAGCTGCTATAAATATATGCTACATTCCTGTTCAGCTATAAAGGAGGAATGCCTGTCTAATCACAGTATTTCTAACATGGGCTAGCCAGTATCTAAGTCTTAAGTCCTAAGTATCATTTTCAATGATCTGGAAGAAAATACAAAGCGATTGCTGCTAAAACTTGAAAAGCATGCAAAAATTGGTGGAGTGGCAAGTAATAAGGCAAATGTTCTATAGAATGATCTGTCTCAATTGGTTAGGTGGCTTCATTTGAACAAGATAAATTTTAATAAGCACAAATGCAAAGTCATAAATCTAGGCACAGGAAATGCAGGTAATATTTATAGGATGGGACACTGAAAAAAGTTATTCTGAAACTGTAGCTGGGTAAGAAACTGCGTGTGAACTCCCAGTGCAATGCTGTTGCTAAATGAACTAATTCGATCCTTGGAAAAGTAAAGGAATATTGAAAAGAAGTAGATGCTTTTCATTATTTCCATATTCAAGAACTGATGTCACCAATGCTGGAACACTATGTTTAGTCTGGCATTTGCATTTTTAAAAACATATTACAAAAATGGAAAATATTCAGAAGTCAACTAAAGCATATTTTGACACCTGAAAAATCTGCCTTAAGGCAGATTCTCAGCCAGAGAAGGTCAATATACTTAGTTTAATCAAGAGAATGCTAGAAAATTATTTGCTCATGTTGAGAGAATCTCAGGTAAACCAGCAGAAAGTGTGGAAGGCAATAAGCTTAAAGTCTCATGTGTTTAGAGGAACACGTATCTGTTGTGTATACAGAATTCATACAATTAGATGGCAATCAAACTATTTAACAGCTTTTAGTTATGTAGCTGCAGAAGGTGTTCTCCCTTGCTTATTGTTAATACTGCTAAATAGAAACAGTATCATTGCTCTTAAAAATGAGAGATTGGCAGTGTTAATTTCCAAGAAATCAGGAAAACAGACAATACCAGAGTTGAGGAAGAGATGTTGCCTTATCACCACTCATGTTCAGACCAGGCAGAAAAGAAACAAGTTTAGTCACCAGCTGAAAACACTATGAGGAATGTATTTTCTTTCACCACTCCTTCAAAAAGAAGGGACAAAGGAATCTGGATTAGCCAGTCAAAGAAGGATTAAGATAAATTAAGATCCGAAAAGAGGATGAAACTGTATATGGAGGCATTAAATGGGGTTCAGAGGTTGGGGCTGTGTGTTTTGGGGTTGTTGTTGTTGTTTTTTTAAACAACCACAGCATTGAAAATAAAGAAAAATCCAGAGAAAGTTGAAAGGATGATTCCTTTCACCAAATACAGACAATATCTCTAAAGAAATCAATACAAATTGAATTGCTTGCTTGCTTGCAAACCAAGAACACTTACTGTGTTACTCCCAACAAACAAAGATTCAGTAAACCTTGTGTGTCAACTATCAACTTCTCATTTCCCTATTTACAGTGAGGGAAAAAATCTTCTGTAATAATAGAAGAAGGTTTGTGTAACAAATCACAGTCTGTATGTGCCTACATGGAAAGATTTCAAACAGTAACTGGCTTTTTAATCAGACACAGAGAAGTGTACCAAAACCCAACGTGTAGAATTAAAATGAAGTGCGCTTGTTTACACTGAAGGTACCTGTTGCAAGATAAAACTCACCGAGAGGTGTTAGATTTTCCATAATCTGAAATCTTTAAGTCAAGATTGGATGTTAATCTAAAAGATATATTTCAGAAGTTATGGCATCATGCAAGAATTTCTCAGCTGCGTTATGCAGGAAGCCAGTCTTGATTATTTTCCCAGCTTTGAATTCATTGAAACTATGAAGAATAGAGGGATTCCTAAATCCCACTGCAATAGAAAAGATAAGTTGCACCAGAGAGAAATGGCAGCATATACAGACAGATTGTATATTAAATGAATCCTTATCTGCTGGAGAGGAGTAGGTGACCCAGCATTTTCTGGCTTTCTTGAAAATATATTTTATAAGAGTAATGGGGGGAAGGAAGACTCAGAAGGGTACAAGGGGCATCAGAAATTAAAATGAATATCCATATGTTTTCATATTTCTTCAGACTGCATCTAGTAATTCCAAGGATGCTCATAATTAAGCAAGGATATAGCATTTCATTTTCAAAGTACTGTACACACATTGACTAATCACCTAGAAATACTTTTAATTTGTTAGGCTTTCAGCATCAGCTTCATTTTTAAAGGTTTAAATATTATTTATTATAAGCCTGAAGTATTCTGTGTGATGTTTCCAAATAAATTTTTTTTGTATCTTTAAAAGATTCTCTGTTATAGAGAACAGTACAAAATATTAAGCTGCAGTAATGTATTTGAGATTATGCTGATTTTATTTTGTCAAATACATGTTATTGTTCATTGCAATAAATAATAATAACAATGTAGATAATTTCTGCAGGGCAAGAAAAAATATACAGAGAAGAAATCTATAATTATGTAAAAAATAAAATGTAAAATTTTCATGACAGCAGGTTCCATGATAAATAGCCAGTAGGAGGCAAATTGGAGGGAAGCAAAGGAGCTGTGAGAAAAATTATCAAGTTATTTAGATGTATGACACAACCATTTTCATCCCAAATATGGGCTGCCGTATTTGAAAATAAGGCTTTGATCAACATCCCTGTCTCTGAATTTAAAGCTTCATGGATTATTTTTCTCAAAAATCATCTTAGAATTACAGCACAGGTGAAAATATTTTTTCAAAATGTGAAGGGGAATGCAGAAAGAAAGTTCACCTTCAACCTTCACATTGCTGCAATTCCAGCCAAAACAAACACTACTTTATGTGACTGTAAATTCTGCAGAGCCTTTACTTCTCCCTTTTCCCAGAGATATCCAGAAATATAACCTGCTCCCTTATTCTCCTATCTGAAGAAAAAAAGTAATCCTATTTTCTTAAGACATCAATTTTTACCTCTTTTGTGACGATTTATAAGATTGCAGTTTTCCTTTTATTCTGTCAAACAGACTTCTGTATTCTCATTGCAGCTGACCTCTGAATGCACCATAGGAAGCAGAAAAGTTTGATACCATCACTGCAGGGTAACTTCTTGTTATTGAAACAATGACTAGCCAAGCAGCAGGAGACTCTGTGAGAAACCTCTTAATTCTAATCATTGAAAAGACGACTTCTTCATCAAAATGTCCCTGGGGTTCCTGATCTGATTCTTGAAAATGACAATGTTAAAGTAGCAGTGTTTAGTCAAAGGAGGATTTTACTACAAGCAGATGCGGTAAGCAGGGCCTTATTTTTCTGGGATGTCTCTGAGAAATGAATCTGCAATTCTTTATAAATTCACCACACTTTTTTTACCTCCAAACTATTATTTTAAACCAGATTAGACTCACTCTAACTGTGCTCCCTACTGCATTCCTACCAGTTATTAAATAGCAAGGAATAACCTTGGACTGCTGTCATTAAAGATATTGCTTCTCACGATATGTTTGGAAGTTAGCTAGTGGGAATGTACACATGTAAGATGAAAGCAAAAGCAGACTTTTGGGGAGACTCTCATTTAATTTCCCTTTCTCCCTCCATTCCTGTTCACAGAAAAATCGCTTTTATTCATACACATACACTCACACAAAGATGCCTTAACTTCACAAGGACAATTAATAAAAAGATTGAATAGGAAAAACAAAGAGCTTTTGTACATATCTGTAATGGGTATACTCTACCCACAACTGACAAAACAAGAAATAAACCACCAAATTTGCAGCAGGGTAGATATATGTTAATTATGAGGAAAAACAATGTAATAGATAGGAAACACTGGAATGGATTGTTACCAGAATCTGCTGAGCACCATTGTTAGATGTTTGGCAAGCGTATACAAGATAGTATAGCTATAGCTGATCCTGCTTTTGGATGGACACTTAGATACATATAACTATCTTTGTAATTAATGAGTGGATGATGGATTTGAGAAAAAAAGGGTCATGTTGTATCTGATTTACCTGGTACACTCCAGAAAAATTATTTTTAAAAAAAGTATTTAGCTTTTAGGTAAATAAACTAACTGCTTTGTAAAATGTCGTTTAATGGAACATTCTGATCTTCTTTAATGATGATACTTGAGCATGCATTTCAGCAGCTCAAGAGTATATGTGCAGGGTTTTCAGACTGGGAGTCATTTTGTAGATCACCTTAAGAAGCTTTATGGACTACCGCAGATCAGCTGCTTGGAGGTTGAATAATACTGCACCAAAAGTCCTCCTGAGGGTCTTTTCAGCTGCATTTTTCTATGGCTTTATTTAAAAATAAAATTAAATTAAATAATTTTTAAAAAGACTGCTTGGAAACCATATGACCTGAAACCCTTGGCAGGCAAAATCTCACTTGCCATTACCACTCCTTGTTAAGATAAGATTGTGTCACAGATAGATGGTATGAGACTGAAAGATCTGTCTTAACAGAGGACTACTAGGTAGCCTTTCCCGAGTTCCTGTCCCAGCTCTGGCACTTCTTTCAGGTGGGTCCTCAACACTCACTTTGAAGCCAGGCGAATGTCTATAAAAGCCTCTATGTCCACATATAAATAAGTAAATGGTGGTCCAGAACCAAGCCCCAGCTTTGAGGCCAAGGGATGCTGATTTCTCTCAGAGAAAGCTTTTTGGAGTAGGACAAACCACAGCCAGCAGGAGTCCAGTGTTTGAACTGGACTGTTGTTCTTCTGTTTGACAGTATGGATAAACATCGGCTCAGGGGAGAGAGACTACAGCCAAGTGCCCAGGAATGTGGATGTGGCCAGTCTGCTCCATTTGACCTCAAGGACCAGAGAACAGATCCTGGCCTTCATTTTATTTAGTAGTACAGAAACAGTCAGAGGTGCAAAAAAATACACCCAAATGTGACAGGTGTTTGTCTCACAAGTCAAAGATGAAAGGCACTAATAGGACAAAAGCGGCTCCTGTAAGACTAGCATGACTCAGTGGCAGTAAATGGGCTGAGCATCTTGCAAATTGAACCCCTCTTCCTTTGAAGTTCCTTGGGTGATTGGGTCAGGTGGACCTCAATGGCAAAGGTCCTGGAATTTGGCCAACCCCCTGAAAAGAGGATTGGGGTAGGGGGAGTCCCTGACTATTCATAGGGCAGACAAGCCCGATACTCAAGCTTTATGACTAAAGTACTCTATTTTGTTTTCATAATCTATAGAATGGTGCTATGGACACCACCACAAACCCTGGAGCTGTTGCAAAGCATTCTACAGCTGTTACAATGTTAACAAGAGTCCTGAACATCACCCACAGCCCTCCTGACTTCTCTTGGGTCTGCACTGGCTTTTTCATGCTTTTCCTTATATATATAGCATCAACTTATAACCATTTATGAAAGGTTTTGCTAATCTGGTATATTTAAACAACTAAGATTTTTAATAAAGAAGTTTCTCTTAATTGTTCTTCCAAGAGACCTGTGCTCAGCTTTTCGGTTTGTTTGGGGTTTTTTGTTTGTTTGTTTGTTTGTTTGTTTTAATGGGGGAGCAGAGATGAGAATACTCTGTGGCCATTGCAGAAAAATACAACAATGACATCATGGTAATGCTACCTTCTGCAAAGTTGCAGATTAATCCCAAAATGGTATTAGCTCTAGCAGTCACTTGGGAAATAAAAGTATCAGGTTGACTCATAACTGCAAATGTTAAAGGCTAAGAAAAAAGAGGAAACTATAGGGTCAGCTGCAAATATTTGAACCTGCTGGAGAAAGAAAAGCAGCTTGAAAATACTGCATGGCAAAAAAAAATGGCTGGTGAATATTAAATACTGTGCAGGTCAGCTGGATCAAGTGGCTCCTTTCCAAAAATAAAAATTAACAGGTAAGAGAAGTTTCTATTTCATTGCCAAAAACCTGTCTGCCTTTCTTCATTTATGGGATATGACCAGGAGTAAGTGAAGAAATACATTTATGTCTAGAAAGAGCTATAATTTCCAAAGGAATAATTGAAACTCTCTCCTTCTGCATATAGCATTTATAACATAGATAGTTACACAGATTCGAGCACTGAATTGTCAGTTGAAGGAACATGCCATAGGATGCCATCCTTTTTCTGCTCTCTGATGATTTATGTTTAGGGGAGCTCTAGACCTTCAAAATCCTATGCCACTTTTTCTTTGGCTATATCTGGGGATTTAGGAATCTCTGTGTCTGTCCTGTTATCTCAACAGTGGAATGAACGTACTTTACTTTTCTGTTTCGCTTCCAAGTGCTGAGGCACATTTATCTGCAGTCATTGATCCCTAACTCTCCCTAGCATAAACAACTGTTCCGAACAAGTACCAGGCTGTAAACATCATATTTTGAGGGGTTTTTTGTCAGTCTAAAGACACATGTATCTATGGAAAGGAAAATATAAGATAACAAGCAGTACTGCAGGAAAACATCACAACAGAATAGGTACCACACCACAGATACAACTGAGATAGAATGGTGTTAGCAACAAGACACACAACTAGGAGAAGTCCAGCATGGGAGAAATACAATATCAAATATAATAGATATGGCTGACAAAGGAGGAAAAGGCAAAGCAAAGGTATTCTGAAGCAAAAATAAAGCCATGAGAGATTTTAGGAGCAGCTCTGAGAACCTGTAATTTAACTTTTCAGAACAGAACTTCTGAAGCTTTCCTAAGGGTGGTGTGAGATTATGAAAATCATCACTATTCGCAGATGTGTACAGTTGTTTCCATTTGACAGTGTATAGATGGTTTATATCCATGCCATAGTCCTTCATAAAGAAACACCAAGTTCAAGACATAACATAAAAGACCTAAATTTAAGTTTCTCAGAAACAACGTGCACACTCAGAACCTTATGACACTGGGATTTTCAATATTCAGAGGTGCAGAATAATCTTCCTTTCAGAACCCCAACAGTAGTTTTGCTCCATTTTTTAAGTCAATGCCAATGTTTATCTAAATACTCTAACAAATAAAAGTTTTAAGAAGCATGAACTTGAGATTTGCAGATCAGTTCAACAAATATTTAAATAATATTACTTTCACCACTCTGTGAACAGTATAAGAAGTTAGGACAGCATATCTTATTAATAGAGAAATCCCCCACAATGACAGTCATCTAGCTACTTTAAATCTCCAAGCAGGAGACTTACTAAATATTCTTCCTCTAGCCCAACACCATTTAAAGACATCATTGTTCTGAGGCGAAGTCTCAGGTACCAAATTAAGTAAAGTCCATAAACTTCTCTGTTCTGCAAATTTAGTTCAACTTTTCGTTTTTATCTACAGCCTGTATCAAAAAATTTTTAAAAAAAAAAGAACAGTAACTGCAACAAAAGATGATTAAGACTTCAGAAAGGTTACCTCTTTTGAGATCATTTCTGTGAAAGTGGAATACTGAAGCAGCAAAAAGACCTCCTTCTAGTTCTGGAAAGGGGAGAGAGAAAGGATGAAAAATATTTATTTTCCTGCTCATCTGTTCCAGCTTTAACCATTGTGAACTTTTCATTTAGAATTATTCAGAAACAATTTCACTTATGAAGATCTTTCCATTGAACCTCTCAAAGCCAAATGTCATTAAAATTTGAAAAACTAAAAATTAATTAAAATATAACAAGATTTCTTTCCTCAGAGCCTCTTTGCAGGTTCTATGCTATACCTGAGGACTGGACCCACTGTCCAATTGACTATAACCATTGGAATTTCATCCTTGATCTAAAATATCACTAAAGTACTACTTTGTCAGCAAAAACATTAAAAAGCACAATAGCTATATTAATCATAGTCACTGATCTTCTGTATAGCCTTATAAAACAGTGACATGGCCTTATATACCAAAAAGGAACTTTTCTAGCACTGGCGTCTTATGTAAAAAATTATACATCTATTTGCAAGGCAGCAGCACATTTTTCAGTCTGAGATCTCCAAATAAACAAAAAGATACCTCTAAACTAATACTCCATTTTACCCATCCTTTTAAGTCTTCTCTCCATTTATTCTACATCTCACTTACTAAAGCACCAACTAGGTGGATACACAAATGGTGTAATACAAGAACTTAGTTTGTCATAAATTTGCTCTGTCAACATCGAAAGCAAAATGCATGAGAAAGATCAAAGTAACTAGAGCACCAGACTTCACTAAATATGCAAGTTCTGCTTCCTAAAAAGTTGTGTACCTCCAGACTGGGACACAACTGAACAGAGCTGGGCCTGTAAAGAGGCAGAGTGCAGGGACAGGTCACAATCCAAGATGGAGTGGGATCTGGGACACAGAAACCATGGGCTTGCTCAGTTACAGAGATCCTTGCATATTTTTGGCTTACACCCATAAACCAGCAACTTCCTGTTATTCCTGGACCCTCTGTCCACCATTCTTCCCCACAATGTAAGGAAATGTTTAGTTTAATTACTGCATAAGGACTTCTGGCTTCTTTGACGTTCTTTACTTAAATGGCTGAATTTTGTGTGAGAGTCTACAAGAAAGTTTGAGAGGTTTTATCAGATAAAAAAGTTTAATGAATAAAAGCCTATAGAGACTGCATGACCTCGCTTCAACAGCTACATTATTTCATTCACTGGAGTTGAGACAAAAATTGTCAGATGCAACTGAATGTTTATGGACAGAGTGAGCTAACATTTGTAGTTGCAAGTTGAAAACATAATCATCACTTCTTCAGCTGAATTCTATGAACATTTTAGTAGGTAAGTGTCCAGTATATTGTAACCTGTCACTCTTACCAATACAGTAACAAAAGAAAGATTCAAACTAAAATCATGGATTTGAAATCTGGAAAAAAAGAAAAGGGAGAAATCTCTGATTCAAATCCAAAGACATTTTCAGGGACATTGATGTTAGAGGTGTAATGTGAAAGTCTGGACCTGCTGGCAGTAGGTGTCCTTTCTCTTTTCTTCTTGCCTTTAGCAGGAAATATTACACCCTTATATACAAAAGAATAGGAGGCAGGGACTTAGCATCCTTAAGGGTCAGCAATGGAACCTTGGCGCACAGATCTTGCTTCCAAAATAGCTTTTATAACATCATGGGGATTGCACCGTATCTTAAAAGCACTGTACTAATTTTTCAAACTAAAACCAGAAACCTACATCCCTAAAAAGTGAAAGGGTTGCCTAAAGCTTCAGCTTTTAAATCACCAGTTGGCAAGAGAGCATATATATGCAGAACGTTTACAAATGTTAACGTTTCTATGGCAAATTGATACTGAAATACACTAACAGATCATGTTAACCTGTTACTCCATCCTGTTTCTGTGACTTCAGCAAGGTATGGACATAGTTGCTTATGATATCATCAGAACACATCACTGAAATCAAAAACTCCTGGAATAAGTCCTGGGAGATTCAAGTTAGAAGTCAAGCAGAGCTTCCTAATCAGTAGATTTCTTTTTAAAAGCTACTTGGATTAATAAAAGAACAATTACCTTCACTCTCAATCTTCTTCTAAATTGTTGTAATCTTGGATAAATAGAGTTTAATGAGATCACCTTATGCTAAATTGATTTTTCTATTCTACAGAGCAAAGTGCTTTTCAGTTCAAAACTCAGCAATACATGCGGTGAAGTTATCATGATCAAAATATTACTTTCAGTATATGAAATGTGAAGACATGCAGAGTATATTGCTTTGCTATGAAATTCTAGTATAAATGTGGGTAATTTCTATATTCAGATTCCTAAAATGAATGTTTCATTCCTTGCAATAAATTAATTTTTTCCCTTTTCAGTGGAGGATTTTTCAAAAACATTGCTTTGGAAATCACATATATTCTCATAAGACAGATAAAGTCATCTTATGTTGAATTGAAGTTAGGACCTACCAAATCTAATACATCTTTTGAATCAAATATATGATCTACTAAATCTTACCAGTATTATGTATATTGAAAGCTAAACTGATGAATCACTGGATAAATTAGATAGCAAATGCGTGACAATATAGTATTTATTAAAATGGATCAGTGATTCGTTTCAGTTCCCAGAACTTAATATATCAAATTTTGAAGAATTCTTTAAAATTGCAGAGATTTTGTAGAAAGGCAAAAGAGACAGGTAAAAATAGACTAGGAAAAAAATGGTTCATTAATTCATACCAATTTACACACCTGCTATATTTTTTGACCTTTTTAATTAAGAGGACAGGCAAATAGATGTTTATGGTTGAAATGAAAGACAGCAAAATGATAAAACCCAGTAAAATATTGCCAGGCATTATATTTCTGATGGTTTATCTTAGCCATTAAAAAGAAAGTGCTCAAAAATATTTATATGGCTAATACCCCAACACTATTTTCTGTGTATTTGGAGGCCAGATTATGTCTCTAAATACAGGCTGAGGTAGGGCTGGTGCATCAAGTACATTAGAGACAAGCCCGGGAGTTAGTCTTTTCTGCTCTCGCCCTTAAGTGGAAAATAAGTTCCTGAAGATCTGTAGATGTCCTTTTTGCCTACATAACCTATATCCCAACTTTAATCTCCAAGAAGCAGAAACAATTTTGCCTGGTCTGGCTCATGATCAGGGATAGGATATATTTTTCCACAAAGACCTAACTCCCTTGCTGAATTAAAAAAGGGCATAAGTGTGCAGCTATATATTGAAGTCAGCCAATTAGCCCTCCTGTACTGCACAAGAGATCCTTACTTGCTCTGCTGAACACTTTCTCAGAGTAATCCCACTTGGTAGTCATATCTTAGCCAACCATAACAAAAGTCTGGGGTCTCTAAAAAGGCCTGCCTCTTTTCCTCTCCTTTGTAACCTCCTACATTTCCAGTATCCTGTAAACAATTAGGCATAATTAATTTTACTGAGAGTTTTCACAACCCTAGCAATGGAAGAATCACTCAGTATATATATATAGTTTTCTCTACACAAAGCTTCCCTTATACAAAATAGCATAGTGTACCTTCACTGTCATGTTGCAGTATTTCTAACTTTGCAGTCACGTCTTTGTCTACCCATCTTCCACCCAGCTGATGTATTGCTGCAACCAGCCTCACTTGTCAGAGGAAACTGAGTACAATACCCACTCAATTTCATCCTTACTTGCAAAAGGGGTTAGACCACATCAGGTCTGGCTCCCTTGACCCCCTCAGCATCGTCCAACATTGTCCCATGAGGCTTCACATGCCTGCAGGAAGCGTTATAACTCACTGAGGCAACTAGACTCCCTGGAAGAGCAACCCAGCGCAGTTGGGAGCTGCCCAACCCTGCCCCATGACCAAGCCTAGCCCACCAGCAGCCACGACCGGGAAGGGCTGCCCCCCAAGGTTGCTGGGATGAATGGTCATGGTAGTAGGAAAGTAGAAATAGTTAAAAAAAAAAAACAAACAACACTTAGGAACAGGAGTAAATAGAGACATGCATGGCCTGGTACAGCAGGTGACTTCGGCAAGTGTGAGACTAAGGTTAGCAAAGTCCCAGCACGCTTGGTAAAGGCACAAGCTGTGAAGGTGCTGCAGTGGATGGATGAGTTTTTTGCTCAGCATGGGACAGAGCAAACTTTTTAGGCTGCAGAAAGCCCAGGCAGGTAAGGCCAGATGGTTCTGGAGCTGCTACAAAAAAAACATATTGGCACGCCACCACTCAAGACAGGTCACCAGAGCTAACACCAAGGCCCTGCCCACATCCAGGGTGGGAACCTGAGCATTCACTCCAGTGCTGCTAACAAAGACAATAAAAACCTAGTCACTGTGATGTTGCCAGATGTAAGTGAAGTTTGCATCGAGGTCATTTTATGCTCAAAAAAATCACAATGGCTGGCTTCTCAACTGACCCGTCAGGGCACACCAGAGTATGCCTTTAGGCACCCAAATTTGAAAGAAATGGCTAGTATATTTACGCTAATTAACTTTGCATATTGTCTGTATGGAAAGCCAAAGGGAATATTCATATGCTTACCTACTGGGATGTGCTAGAGAGCCTTGCTACACCTAACTGATTTAATCTTCCATTGTGTGTTCTCATACATGTCTGTACAAAGATTTCTGCTACTAAAATTTGTAAGCAGACTTTCCTACAGATTATAGCGTTATAAATAGGTGATAAGGCAGAATAAGAACTAGCGGGATGGTTTCAACATCTCCAAGATCTGGTATTTAATTTTCTCTAAACTAAAGCACCAAGAATACTGTGAAAGAACACTGAGATAAGAGATAGGGCCAGTTATTCCACCCAACTGCCAATATGCTGTATGAATTTGTGGCTTCCACACGTTTTTGAATTTATCTTCCTCATTTTTCACCATTTCTGTGTTATCTCTTAGAATGAAGCCATTTCTATTAGAAAACATTCATTCTCATGCTGCTGGATTCTCATTAGTTTTCCCAATCTCTGAGTATTTTTTGCGGTTCAGATGCCCTAAGAGATTTTTGTTTTGCTTTGCAGCTCCTGAAGTCCAGCACAGGATTTAAGAAGCTAATATGTATTATAAAAGGTAGTTATTTTGAAATTACTCTCACTGTAGTTTATACCTTTTCCCACAAGTTTATTGTTCAAACTATCTCACAAAATAATAGCAGGATGATAATCTCTAAATGGGTGTGTACCACAACAGCAAAATAAGAAAACAGGAACACTTAGGCCAGCATAATTATAGTTAGTCATCAGTATCTGTCCTTCAAAAATTACTGCTTGAAGAAATACGCGCATGATAAGGGGTCAGTATTGCTGGCATCTTATTTGTGATACATTCCACAGTTTTCTTAATGGCTCTTGCCTATTTGCCAGGTTTCGTCATTTCTACAGGACTGAAGTGGTACTGCGGGCATGGAACAGCCAGCAATCAGAGTTTGCCACCTTATTTTAAACGGAGGTTGATAAACTGAACACAACAGACTGCAATGGCAGTATATGTGATGCAGTACAAAAGCAAAAGGGGGGCTTGAGAGCAGTATTGTTTAAAACTTTTGAAAATTAGAGAATAGAAAAGCAACAAGTCATGAGATAATATTCAAAGCTGAAGATGTTTCAACTTACCTATCAATTGAATTGCTTTAATACAAACTGCTATTTGGAAAGACCTGCAGGATAGATGACAAGTAATTTTTTGTAACTCTAGTCTGATTTTTGTGGTTATAATACATATATCCATACATTCATATATACATATTTATAAAATACATACATGTATTACAATATATGTAATCCTTATCTCCGTCTCTGCTTAGAATTAATTTACTTGTGCCTTTCTCACTCAAATTCTGCAAAAACATGCTTACACATTTACTTAATTTAATGCCCTACTAAACATTTCTGAGTCTTTGTAAAATGACATTCCTTTTATATCTCTTTTGTTTTACGGCTCCTACTCTCTTCTTCTGTGATTTGCTAATAATATCCACTGGTTTGGGTTGTTTTGGTTTTGTTTTTTTTTAATGTGGCAGTTAACCTGAAATGCATTCTGCTTTCTGATAGCTGAGGAAAAATTCATGTTTGCCTTGTAAAGAAATTGAACCCCTACTTCAAAAAATGCAGCATATAATGTGTTTCTTGATCCCGCTCTCAATATAATGTTGGGATGTGTCAGTACATCATTCTGAAGAGCTTGTGTTTTTCACAATCATCTGTGGGTAAAACTTTTTAACACTCCTTAGGAGTCTATGTCACATTTTCAGAAGTCAGTTATGAGTTTTGGAGCCTAATTTGCTTTCATGGACGTTAGGCTTCTTTATTCCCTTTAAAATTAGGACATTGAATACTTTTGAAAATTTTACTCCAATGTGACCTTTCTTGTTATATTTATTGCCTGATAATTAAGGCAATTAGAATATCTTCTACACTATCACTAGCATGCATTTGACATACTCAACTAATTTTTGGCTACTGGACTACTTTATATTTCTGAATTAACATCCACATCATCAAAAGTAACATCTTGATGAAAGCTAACAGCAAGCTTTGAGGTACAGCAAACTGATAATACAGTTCCTGTTCACTGCATGGTACAATTCACAATGCTCAATGAAGAATGTAGTGACAAACTTGTAAGAGTGACAAGACCGTAGTCTGTGCGTTATGAGATTTTTTACTTTCTTTTATGCTAGTTAGAGGGTTTTTTTTTTAAGGTGAAGCTGTAAAAAATTTGCATAAGAAATAGCAACCATAGCTCAAGATAACTCTTATATTCATCATAATTTATGTTATTAGATTACCTTTAGCATAGCCCATCAGAGGAGCACCTTTCTACAGTTCTATTTCTTTAAAAATTCTATAACGCAGATCAATTAAAACATATGCAGTAATGATTTAGCTGAGATGCAACACTGTGCCTACAATGGAGTCCTTCTGTGACCTTGCCAAGTTTACAGAGTGTGCCAATAACAGAGCTGGGATTAGAAAACTGACTGATTAAAATTTTGCTCACTAGGATAAAACACTTGAAATGAATCATCTAATTTTCCAGCATGTCCTCGGGTTGCTGCAGGCACAATAAATTACATTCATATAATAGCAAACAACTATAAAAAATTAGAGTTAATACATTTCATATATATTGTAACACTATGTCCTATTTTTAAAACTCTCAATTACCTTAAATTTTGATGTTCACAGATAATGAAATATATGATGAGTATTTTTCAGGGTGAAATTTCAGAACCATCAGCCTGATCCAAAATACATAGAACTCCACTGAAATCTTTCTCCTTACTCAGTAGACTCCAGAACAAGCCCTATCTACATATTTCTGATTAACATCAAATGCTGTCCCTAGTATCTCCACAAAGAATAGACTTGCAGAGATGCTGAATGTTCTGGGTATAACCTTGCACTCCAGTGAAATGAGCAGAATATAAATAGAAAACAGCGACAAGCAATTGCAGTGGAAAATAATCAGCAGAAGTAGTGATGGAATTAATGTCTGCCAAAGCCTTGCACATCATGGCAAAAATGCAGCTGTTTGTCATTCTTGCAAGGGGTTCCAAAGGGCTAAAGTTCACCTAAGGAGGCAAATCTCCTAGGTTTCCTCTCTAGGAAAGAGATGTAGGCTCCTCCAGAGGGAGATTAAGAGCAGACTCTTCCAATTTCCTTCTCAAGGAGCCCATCTACTCCACCCACTGTAAAGACAGCCCAAGAAGATTAGCTGTCATGGGGTAAAAGCCTATTATTTGCAAAAGCAGTCACACAGAATGCAGTTTTTCTAGCTGAGTAAATAGTTAACATCTACATTTATGTAACAACCTCTAACTTTTGTCAAGATACTGACAGAGCTACTCAGCTAGTTTGGTGGGCCACCAAACAACATAATCAGTACAGTGGTCTATTTTAAGGTTCTTAAAATTTAAATTACATCCTTTTACATCACCAAAAATATTATTTTTCATTGTATCTATTTTTACTACATCTGTTACAGTAGTTCCCAAAAGTTTCAGAGAGAATTATGGTGGATGCTCTACAAAGACATCAAAAAAACCCACAGTATCTCCTTAAACTTGTCTTCTTTTTCTTTTCATCTGATGCCATAAGTAACTTGCGCAATTGCTGAAAGGTACAGGAGTTACATTTTGCACTCTGTGCATTAAATGGATGTGAAAGCACTTGAACACACATGTATGTCAGAATGCCAGCTATCAGGCAAACTGGGGAAGTGCCAAACCTAAAAGAAAAATGTAAAAATAAAAGCATTGCGGCAGTTCTCATTGTGCTCAAAATTTATAATAGACTTTTGAACCGGATTTGAAAGCACATGGACGGAAAGGAGCATCATCATTTCTTAACTCCTGAAAGGCAACTTGCACTCTTCAGAATATCCTACCATTCTGCTGCGCTGGAAATCTGGTACCTTCAAGGTAACCTAGATTGCTGTGTATCATGAAATACTATACCGTCATTCCAGAAAACGACTGTGGGGGAATGAATTAGATTACATAAGTAGTCATGCTGAAAACTAACAAGACAAATTCTGAAATAAAAATAAGACAAATTCAAGACAACTTGAAATCCTAAACCTCAATCTAATATATAGATCTAAAATACAATCATTTCTCAATCATTTTGTTTGTTTCTTTTCTAAATGAAGTAACAAGCTAGAATTCCTTACATAAACACAGACTGAGATTCACTGGACTACTATTTTTGCAGAGACTGGCTCCAATCAGTGTGCTTTTCAACAGTTTTCAAGAGTAAAATATTAGAATTTCATTGTAGATTTTAAGATACCTGAATTTTGTAAAGGCTACACTAAGATTTTTGAAGAGAAATATGTCACAGATTCACAGACTTTTTTCTTTTTTTTTTTTAAATGAGGGGAAATATTCTACTGGTGCAAGTAATTTACAATCTCGAACACAATTTCTGGAAAATAAATGTTCACAATAAAAAATTACATACAATTTAAAAAAAATTATTACTGAGATGTTCCTAGAAACAATGTGTATTCTTAAATACCTTCTAAATTTTGATAACTTATATTAGATTTTTTAACACTGCAAATTGCATTACCATAACAGGGAGTCAATATATTTCCAATTTTTTTAGATCACAACCACAAAAATATTAGCAAATTAAAACTGTCTGCTGGGCTTCAGCTGAAAATATTTCATTTTTCATGCTACAAATATTTGCCTTCATTTTTAAAAAATGACAGCCATTGTTATCGCAGACAAACAACAAGTTAATCCTAAACAGCCATTTGTCCAAGTAGTAATAAGGTGCAAATATACTACCTTTAAAGAATGCATTTAAAAAAAAAAAAAAATTAAAAAAAAACCCAACACTCCTTCACTGACTTTGCTATATATTAGCTTTAATGTTTTATAAATGACTGAACAGGTGACAAATGAAAGAGGCTTCTCCAGAAAATAACCAAAGGTAGACAATAAGCCTTGTGAACTAAATCCCTAATATTCATGTAAATGAATAAATTTATAGACCAATGATGAGATGCTAGTTTATTTTAAAGACTATTTCTCTATTCCTTTGCAGCCCTGAATTAGAGGTTTGCTCTAACAGTAATATAATATGCTATAATTACAGAAAAAATACGCAGTTAAAAAAGGAATTCAATCCACATGATCCAATATTTCTTTCTACATTAACTAGAAAGAAAAATGTATTAACAGAAGCTCAGACTTTGGTATGACGCTGAACATTACACGGAAAAGATGTTTACTGTTCACATGGAGTGCATTCACTTTAAATTCTCACTCAGGAAAGCATCCTTATTTAGGAAAATACTTAAGCACATGCTTAACTTTAAACACATGCTTTGGGCCCAATGAAGCAAATGAGATTTAATCACATTCCAAATAATGATGGATATAAAGCCAAAAGATATTAACATGAATGGTTTTTGGATTCGGGCTTAGCATTTTTCAAGTCTTAAATATACACATACAGACACATACAGACACATATACATACACACCCACACAGACACACAGACAGAGAGATCTGTCTCTAAACTAAGCCAAAACATGAGAAACTAGAATTCAACAGATAATTTGCTAAGAAACCAGAATTAAACTGAAAACAGAGATTTTTAAATACGGTGGCCACTTCATCTTACTGGCTCCTTAAATCCCAAGTTTACTTACTCCAAAGTAAACATTTATGAAAGCCTGAGCATTTCCTATCTGGAATCTTCCTTCCATACTCTCATGCCCCAGCTTTTGATCTCACAGTAAAGAAATGGTTTGTCTCTAACAAAAATCCAGTTTACATAGGTTTTTTGTCATGTTTGGATGCCAGGAACAAGAATCAATTCCTCTTCTAAAGAGATGAGTCTCCTGATGAGAGACTGATGTTGCCAAAAGCACGGACTTTGCATCACAGATCACTTTATGGGCTTTTTTACATGAGATATAGAAGAAAAAATAAGGCACAGTTTATAACAGTATGATAAATCTTTACAACTAGATTACTCTAATAATTAATTATGCAATCACTTATTGGGTTAATTATTAACCATTATTTTCCTGATAAAGAAAATGAGGATTCCCCCTCATTTTATCTCTCAAATAAAGAAAAGATGCCTTTTTAGAAGCAATTGCTAAAAAGGGGGTTGGGTGAAGCTTCGTTGAAACTGTGTAGCACAGTAACATCCTTTCTCTGGAGTACATTTAAAATGCAGTTAAGCTCTATTTAAAAGCTTAATAATAACCAAAGCTGTAAGACTTTCCCCCTAAAACACAGCACTCGCACAAATCTGCCCAGTAGTAAGACTATATGTTTGAGGAGGCTTTTACTGTGGAATGAATATAGAGACCTGATTATTATTTGATTAAGATCTACAGATGTGTGAACAGAGGCAGCCAAACAGCCAGAAAAGCCAAGGGAACAGCAAGAAAAATACTTACCATCTGACTATCAGATAGTCTGTGCTATCTGATAGCATTTAGAAATCAGAATGAAACCCAGAAAATAAACTGCCATCTCTTTCATTCCTGTTGTGCTTGAGGAAACAGTTTGTTACATCTTCAGTAAACAAGCAAAGTGGCATCTAAGAAATACTGCTTAATACCACCAGTTTCTGCCCATAACAGGAAAGGGAAAAGCAAGCAAAAAAACCCCAAACCATAACATTAGAAATAAACAATTTCTAATTGTTTAAAAGGCTCACAGCTGAATAGAAGGATCTGCTTCAACCAAATGACTTACAAAAGTAAGTGGAGAAAGTTCCTTGCCTTGATGTTCTGTAACAGGTTGGTCTAATGGTCTCCTGCACACTTAAAATCTGCAGTTTTATAAAAATTATAAAATCAGGATATATATCTCCAAAGCCATAAGGAGCCGACTTCAGCCAAACCATATCACGGAGGAATATGGAGCACAAAGAGATAGAAAGTGAAAGAAGAGAATCAGCTCCTTCTAGAGGAAAGCCTACACTAAGCCTACAGAGTTTAGAGGTCTGACTGAGCACATGTAGACTGACTGCAACTATGCCAGGAGAACCCACAAGAGATTTTTCTTCTTACTTGTGGCAGAAGACCCCATCTCCAAGAAACATATCGGTCAGGATTCTATCTAAAAACCCTTTCTACACTGTTTTTTTGTAAGAGAGAACACTATGATATCAGTTGTGTTCTAACAGCCGGAGAATGAAATGCATTGAAAGTCATGCAGTAAAGTCTGTCTGATTTCCTTTCTATGTTTCCACAAAAACAAAAGATGATCTCGTCCCACTAATCTCTCTCTATCTGGAGCACAGATGAAAAGCTGATCCTGCAACCTGTACTAATTTCAGTAAGCTTTGCAACAAGGTGACTTACATTTTCAGCATCGTACAAACTTAAGTGAATCATTCCTGTCTTATTTGCAAAGCTGCTAACTTCCAAGGATGGCTTAGCGAATATGTAAGGAAAACACAGCTGAAAGACATCCAAAGGGCATTCTATAGCATACGTGGAAAAGATACAAAGATGTCCAATCTGGCAAAATCATATATCACATATACAACAATAATTTTCAAGCTTGGATTCAGAAGCTGTGCAATTCTCAGTGCTTGAAAACAGCTATGCTGCTCTAAGGACTGAGATGCAGACGGTTTCTGGGGATATTGCTTTCAGTACATTTGATAACTCCTAATACACAAGAGTTATCAAACTTTTACTTGTAAAGGGTGTTCTGTTAAGATCAGCATTATAAAACCTCCTTTTGGCAGAAAGAAAGGGCTGGACTTGAGACAGGAGCAAGAACTAAGAAGAAAGACAGCATTTCAGATACACATTAAAAATCTAGTTTCTGTCTACACAACTATATAAATATTCATATCAATGACTAGAAGTTTGGGATCCATAACCAGATGGTGTTGGAATTTTGGGAATTATTGTGATGACTGATTGTTCCATTTCTATTCGATATTGAATCCGATTTGCTGTTTGATTTGATAATTGCTTTGCTTTATTCTTTATGTTAGCATAACATAAAGAACAGTAGTTCTTGAAATACCTTTTCTTGAGTGTATTCATATTATTCAATAACACTAGTCATTACCCCAAGATTTAATTATACTGATATAATTTTAATGAGCTTAAGCACATTCACAATAATGGATTCTAAGTCTTTTTTTCATAAAAATATGTGATTCTCTACTAGACAACCCAGAATTTTACCTAAATCTTCTATTTGCCACTTGTATCTCAAGTATTACTTACACGGAATAGCAGAGAAGCAGAAGGACATACAGCCCAGTGCCAGATTAGATACTTAAACTGACAAGCGTTAAGACTCCAAGTGCCCAAAGGAAGGTTTCCACCTGGAGAAGTAGTTATGTTTGTCTCTTTCCTAGAGAGAAAAAGAAATATACTCTTTACAAGCATAGTATTTTACAATCTGCCCAAGTGAAAACCACACTATTCTCCTCTTTTCAGATTGCTTTTTTTTTTCCCTAGATTACTCTACGGAAGGCAGTAACTACATGAATTCAAAATATTTTATTGAAATGTACATAAATACGCTTCAACGGGTTTCAGTCTTACTGAAATAAAACGTTTCCAGAAAATCTTTTCAGTATCCCCTGAACGAAAGTTTCAGGAATCTCTTTATTAAGCCTTTCAGTCTTTTATTTTGATTCAGGATGTACAGACAGACATTCTGAGTTTTGACCAGCTTAAATATAGCTAAATATTGTTTCCTATAATTAAATGCTACCATCACAACTACATATGTTTAGAGACTCCACGATGGAAGTACTAGGAACTGTATTAATACCATTTTACTTTTCATCATCTCAACTTGCACACCTACTGACAAAGATCTCAGTTTATCAAGATCAGGTTTTTCTCCAAAGCAGATTTTTCAAGCTGTTTTGCATTTTAAGTTGGGCCAAGCAAAGTATCTACAATGGCTCATAAGCTATCCCTAACCAACATTGCTAATATTTTGCAATGGTTTATGACATTTCATTTACATTGTTTTCATTTCAGCTCCAGTACTCTCTGTGCACACTTCAGATATGAAGAGGCAATACTTATATAAGTACAGGACACATGTTAAAAAAAAAAGCATCAAGATCTTTTATTTCTGATGACATCTGTACAAAAGAAGATTCTCTGTGCTTTGCACGCAGACATTTATTGAGATCTGATGCGAATTATCCTTGACTGGTGACCTTGACCAAAATTTCACTACTATTCCCTCCCCTCTCTCCCCCTAGTTTAGAAGCAACTGATTGTAAAAACCATTTCAACTCTTTGCTGTATTTATGTAACAGCAAAGAACATGGAATATTTGAGCTCTGTTAGGATGGAAAGCGGATCATATTGTGCATGACTTGAAAATTGGGTGCCCAGTGCCTACTAGTTGAGCTGTTGTAAGGATACAGGGAACCTGCACCCAGAATCTCTTAATCACATAGATCATTCCTCTGTTTGTTAGGCACAGCAGATTCCTGAGAGAGAGAGAAATAGAAAGTGCTCACACTGCTGGGAAAGAAAATAATTCAACAACAGCATTTTATTTAAGTCAACGTCCCTGAAGTGTTTCCAATGAAGCCAGTCATTAAGGTCTTATAATTAAAGCCTTGCACAATTATAAAATAATTAGGGCCTGATCTTGTAACGTCTTCTCTCTGGAGAACACGCACATCAGATTGCCTTGGAATATTTGTACACTAGGCACAGCTGCTGCTAGCATTGATGTATCTGAACTAGCTTTACACAAACTAACTTGAGTACTGGGTAGCAGTAACAGAGCAAAGCTCAGAAAAGGCTACCATCTTCAATATTTACAGCTTTCCTCGAGCACATTTTTGTAGTCCACACTGCATTCTGTCGCTGTAGATACTCTGCTAGCAGAAGCCAGCCCAGACCATTCAAAACTACAGTGTAGCTCTACATTACTCAGATGAGTATATGCTATATAATTCTAAGCCTCTAGTTTTCCAGACTGCCTAAGGATGCCAGATATCAGTTCCCATAGTATTAATAAACAAAAGTATTTTAATAAAAAGAATTATGTCCAACTAATCCTTAGGGCTTTACTGACAAAAGCCAAATCAGAATTGGGGAAATATAACTGAATTATCTTTGGTAACAGTTTTTCTTAGCTACAGTGCATGTTAAGACAGGGAAGTAATGTTTGTTTTCCTCCATTTCTCTCAGATTCTAACAGACTTTCTTTGTAAAAAGTGAATTAAAAAAAATCAATGTCTATCTATAGCTATGCAACTGGATGTCAGGTATCATTTTAAAAGCTTCACTGGGCATTCAGAGCATAATCATAATTCAAATGATGTCCTTTTTTACACCACAGAAATGGCTGCATGAAAATGTAGTAACAGCCTGAGAAATAAAACTCATGGTCCCCTGAAATGCTTTGGAAATTGTCATTCTTGCATACAGATTTCACACAACAACATTAGACTGCAGGTTTTACAACCAAGTGAAAACTAAAATCTTAGAAAATACAGGTTAACCTCTCAATATCCTGTTAGAAATGGTGATTAAGGGTGCCTTACTTAATGTTAGTCATAAGTCTTAGAAGATATAAAATATTGCTAAGAGCTAACTATTGTTCTGAACCAGTCTGTGTATAATAGCCCCCCTCAGAAGGGACTAACTAACCAGAGATTCAAGCAATTCAAAATATATGCCAAGCAAAACTACATTTCACTGCCAAAAGTTTTCCCCAAGAGGTGAATAACATTTTCCATAAGTTTGTGGAAATGACTGAATTAAGTTTGGTAATGAAATACTCATAGCTACTTTTTATGTATGATTCAACATTTCATTTCTCTACTGAAAAATATGGGTTGCATTAATTACATAAAAGGGAAGCTCTTATTTATTATTCAATGAAAAGATTAACAGTCTAAAACACAATATTTTAATACACTAGGGAATATTTATCTCAATGTTTGAAGCATGAAATTTGCTTCTCTTAACCTACTTTTCATCCTGAAAAATTATTTATATTATTACAGTTTAATTTTACAGAATTTCAATTACATATAAAATATATTGAACACATTTTGTATTAAGTGGTGATAATTATACAGTGGATATTTTGTAATTAGAATAGCTTCGTTCTAATTTTCATAAAGTTCTGTACATAGACCATAGACCAATTCAACAACCACCCATCATAGCACTACTAATGGGTTCAGGAACAGCATATTTTTTCATGTTCTTTTCCCAGCAAGATATATTGAGGCAACCCCATGTATGTGATGCCCAGCATTTCACTTGGGAGTCTGCGCTTTGCTTTCTGACCTTTTTGAGTTTACTTCCTACACACATAAGCTTCTCTACTGATGTTGGCTATTCTGTTGTCCCACTGGAATACAGCTCTTGCAGGAGGAGAAAGCTATGCAGAAAGGCAGCTTTTCAGTTAATGTAAATTAACACAGCAGAGGCCTGAAAGTATGAAAACCCAACACCTGAATTTGACCCAGCAGATTAAGAGAAAAGAGCAATGAGACGAAATGTTCTTGGTGGACTTCATTGCTGAAAAAAAGCCCTGAGCTTTCATGCTCAACTCAGTTTAGCATTGTAGCCATGTATCATTTGATTTCTACAGTAGATACATGGATGGTCACAATAAAGCCTGCAGGTAACATCTGCTTGGATCATACTACTAAAATCCAACAGAAGACAACTTCCGGTTTCTCCCCCCCGCAAAAAGGCATTTTTCCAGTTATTAATATTGAGTGGCTGGAAGGAATGAGGAGTCCAGATATCAATGGTGGTGTTAATAATCTGAAAATTACTTCAGCAGTAAATGATGTTATAAACTGGCAATTTCTTGGAATAACCGAACAACATCAACTCAGAGTTTCCACCCTGATCACAGCCAAGCCATTGCATGGCTAGACAATCATTCTTAGAGTTGTGACTGTCAGCCTCACTGGTGTTGTTGACATTAAACTAGTACCTTCACCTTCTGTGTAGGAAAGATACATTCATTAAAGTGGAGGACAGGAGATGAGTCTTCCTGTCTTCCTTCTCCATTATTATTAAAAATGCAGTCACTGTGGGAGAAGAACTGGTTAAGAAGACAGTTTGGAAGATGAGAAGTCCTGAGTGTCAGCATGATGACATGGGGCCCAAAGAAATCTACCCCTTCTTCCCATCACGCTGTGAGTTTATATAAGTTGTGCTTCTGACTGGCTTCCCTCTTGATCCCCAGAAAATCAGGACAAGCCGAGATCTATAGAATTGGGGGTACGTAGGTGATGGCCCACAGTGATACAGGGGAATAAAGTGAGTTGAACGAAGCATTTCTTCCTCACAGCAAAGAAGGAGACCTGAAAGGATACAGATGTGTTAAAGAAACTTTACAAGATGTTAGGGGCAAGTAATTAGTTTTGCTTTTTCTTTATTTGGCTCTTTAGACAATTGTGTTTACTTAAAAGTGCATCCTTCTGGGAAGAGGATGAGCTAACATTGGCTGTAATTAAGCTGTGCTCCTCTGCCTGATGTAACACCACTGAAGTCAATAAGAAACTTAACAGCCTCATTTCTTGACCCATTTGAGAGCTTCTTCTTCCATCCTGCACCACATACTTAGTCATATATGCCTTCTCCACCCGTTCTTTAACTTAAGCTTAATCTGAGGAACTCATGTCATTAGTTAATTTCTTTTGAATTTCATGTCTTTTTTGGGGTCTTTTTTTTTAAAACACATTTATGATATGCTCTGAATGTAAAATAAACTATTGCAAGGTTATGTCACAGTTTATTCAGGATAAAGCTAATGAGTTTTCACATTTAAGTTTTACTGTTTGCAATAAATTCTGTTCACAAGGCACACCTAAGTACAAATGCAGGCATCATTTTAATTTATAAAAAAAGTGGACAGTATCAAAATAGAAATATCAACAGCAGCACTCTTCTGGTCTAGCTTTCTCCATGAAATATGGAACAGCTAAAGTATTCAAGCAATTCCTCAAATTTATGTGCTGAAAGCTATTCAAATATAAAATAAGCACTAACAAACGGGCAACCTTGTCAGTTGCAATGCTAATAAATCAAATTCACCAAGGTAAGTTAGCTACATTTTCAGTACAAGTGGATATATCATAAGAGCCTGATAATGATACAACTACCAGAAAAATAAATGTGCATTCTCTGACCTTGACAATAATTCACTAACAGCTTGCCTCACAATTTTCCTAACATTGAGCCACTCTTCACAGGCTATCTAAAAAGTGTTTATATTTCTGTGGATGGAGAGTTTCATCTGTGTCATCACTACTCTATTAGGGATTTTAGTGCAGTATTAAGATAAATTATAGAAAATAATAAATTTCAGGATAATATTCTATGAAACTGCCCGGGGGAATTTGCAGGATAGAGGTCAGAGGAACACTAGGGGGTTTTGTTGTGTTTGGTTCTTTTTTTCTTTTTCTTTTGAAGGTCTGATCTGATACCCTTCACAGCATTTCACATGGCTCTAAAACAACCAAAGCTGGATTTCCTTTACTAATTTGTTACTCCCTAAAATAAGTAATGAGTGGGATTGCTGCTGAGCTTGTAAGAAAGAAGCACCTTACCAGCACTGGACCCTTAGTAAATCTTACTGGGACTAACTTGGAAGAACAGTGACTTCAATGAGGAGAGACCAAAAGAATGTATTTTATTTTAGATTGGTGAAATGATGGGATATGCCTTTTATTATTACCTTATAGGGTAAATTACAGACAGGAAGAAGAACTATTTAAGATAGAGGATGGTGTCAGCAGAAGAACAGTTGGTTATAAACTGGCCATGAAAAAAATTCAGGCTCAAAACTAGAAACAGAATAGTATAGGTCTTGACAAGGAACCTAAGCAGCTAGAAGATGGAATTTGATAACTTCATGGAAAGGATTACATGATGCAGTTCCAGAAGAGGCAAGAAACTGAATCTGGAGGTCCTCACCTTGTTTCTAATGTAAGCTTCAAAGAGAGGATAAAGGAATAATGCAAATTATATATATTATATTTACTAATATAAGTATTTTATCCCCTGGTGATTGTTCTCCTTTTTGGTAAGTCAGTTTAATACATGCGCAGAGGGTAGCAGTCAGGCTTTCCACAACACAAAGTAGCAACTATCACTGCCACCACCATTTGCTCTGTGCTTACGTGTCTTCCCATGATCCTGTGTTGCGAAGAGAGATTAGTAGTCAGGAACCCTGTCACAGAACTGTTCCCAGAATCTGCATTCAGCACCACAAAATGACCCAAAAGAAAAACCATCAAGTAATTAATATGACCCACCACATCACTTTAGGGACTTGAGGCACAGGTTCAGGCTTTGGAATTGTGGGTATAGAGCAAGATGTTGAGAGCCAGCTAACATGTTGCCTTAGCATAGAATGTGGATGTACATCTCATCTCCCTCTCTTGTCTCCCTCCACCTCCAAAGCACTGAGAGCTGTTAAGACTGTGAAAGACATTGATACACTGTTAACAAAAAAGCCTATCAAGGGAAAATGGGGTTAAATATCAAGACCAGTATCTCACCCAGATGTACCTACTCTAACGGTATCTGTTATTAAAAATAACATATAATCATTAGTAAATGATATTGATTACA
Organism: Fulmarus glacialis; assembly: GCF_000690835.1. Taxonomy (NCBI): domain Eukaryota; kingdom Metazoa; phylum Chordata; class Aves; order Procellariiformes; family Procellariidae; genus Fulmarus; species Fulmarus glacialis. Next base: position 18,838 of record NW_009223691.1, on the reverse strand, counting down.
ATTGCTTTCACAAAGCTAGAAAAATGTTGAGAAATGTATTTGCGTTGCTCTTTGAAGAAGCCATGCATAGAAAAAACACCCTTTTTTTTTTTTTTTAAACTTACAAAGTTAACTTTCTGTAGAAATAAACTCAAAGGCCAGTATCTCTGCCCTGACTGGAAGTGTATCAACATGTGCAACCAGCTTTGGGGGTACAGAATGTGATTACAGAGAGGGCTTGACTCACTTTACTATGATTTCTTCCATTGTCTAGAAATCTAAAACAATGGGAGAGAGGGAAGAAAGTGTACTTATCTAATTTTAAGATTTTTTTTTTTTTAAACTGAGTCAAGGAGCATTGCTTTTCAAGGAAGGTTTAGATTTTTTACTTCTCAGCAAAAACATTTTTCTCTTGCAAAGTGCAATGTGTGTAGGAGTCAGCTCACGTAGAAAGTGGTTCCCTGATCAAAACAGATGGCATGCTGGCAGGGTAAGTTTTAAATGGCAGAGTGTTGATGTTGAAAGATTTCAACAGCAGCTTCCATGTCAGGGACAGAGACATAAATGACAAATACAAAATACAAAGACATTTCAATAACTTACCAGTGTATCACTCTAAGTTAATATTTCCCTCTTGGTTCTCAAGATGCTAGAGGGAGTCTTCCTAGCTGTGGGCACAAGACTATATTCTAGCTCAACAAATCTCAAAAAACTAATGAAGGTTGTATTTTTAGAACAATGAAGCATGAAAATTAAGGCTTTACTGGCATGGGGAAGGAATAAGCTGGCTACTAGAAAGATTTTTAGCAAAGCTCTTGGTGAAAGAGAACGATCAAGTAATTTTTCTCCTGACTTACTGATCTCATCGAGTTCTCCTGGAAGAAGGTTCTTATTAGACTCTCTGAGCTTTTGTCACATGCATTTTAGTTATTCATCCACTAATCTGTGAAGCACAGTAAACCAAAGTGTTCAAACTGGGGAATCTGTGAGGGTTTTTTTCAGTTTGTGAATAACATTTTCGTATTTTCCAAATTTTAAAAAACGTTTAACCATAGAAATTATTTTAGATATCCAAATTTACCTATCTCCTGTCCTTGCTCGTCTCTTCAGTTCTCATTGCTTTTATGAATATCTGTAAGTCAATATTGCTTTTAATATCTTAAGTCATCTTTAAGAAGTTCTTCTTGATATTTGTTATTCTCCAAACATTTCGCGATCTCCCCCTGTTTTCACAGGCTCTTCCCTGAGTCTCACTGTCTTTTTTTTTTTTTCTTTTTTTTAAAGACTGAGGCTAATCTATCTTTTCTCTAACCTCCTTATCAGTACTCTAATGCTTTTCATTTTTTCCATCTTTCCAGATTCAGTTCCGCATCCAGTTGTCCATGAAGCACTTATTACCAATAAGATATGGCAGGCAGTTTTGCGTTTTTTAAGGCAAAAATAGAGAAATTGAGCCTTAATTCAGCTCCTTGCTGCAGAGGGGGATGCACAAGATGGAATGACAGGGATGTTTGGTAAAAGCTCTGGGAAGCAACAAATCACCAACGATTTCTTTTTCCTCTGCAATGAGAAAGGTGTGTAGATGTCAGCTTGTACAGGAGGTACTCCCTGATGAAAAGAAGCAATATAAAACCAAGGCAAATTTAAATTATTTTACAAAAACATTTTTTGCATAAAAGAATCTTGTCAGGAACCTATGCAGAGGCCTGACATGAACAGCAGTATTAAGTAACTTCTACTGTAGCTTGCTCAAAGAGGTAATGGAGGGGAAGAGGGGGAAGACATGATAGCTTTTAAATTTGTCCTTAATTATTATATCTGGTAATGCTTGTGGCCAAAAAATGAACAGTGAGCAGATTCTATACAGTCTCCAAGGCATTGGTCCTATGCCTCTGATAGATTACAGATGACCTTTTTTACAGTTTGTGCTTTCTACGAAATATACCAGAGTAAAAAAAGTACATAAGCTTTTTTTTTTCTTCTTTTTTTTCTTCTTTATCCTCTAACTAGTTCCATGGAAATAATCCCATCTCTACATGCCATTGATATGAAACAGAAAGTCTAGGCAAAAGTAGGTTCATAAATACATAAATACTAAATACTGAGTAATACATAGTAAATAATAGTAATGCATAATAATAGTAATACATAGTAAATACTAAAGAATATAATGGTCCCAATTTAAAATTACTCTGAAAGGCATGTATAGACCACATATATAAAATAAGTTACTAAGGAAAGCTGCATCCATGTTCATAAAACAAAATATACTGTATATTCAAGGAGCTACATCCCAGAAATTGAGTTGCGCCCTTGCACTGTTAACAAGTTGCCACCTATCACCACAATAACAGTATTACTGAAGGGATATGATAAAATATGGGGTGTTGTCTCACCCATTCAGCTAAAATGATGAAAACCAAACTGCAGCAAATTTAGAGGTGTTTTTAATTATTTGATATGAAGAAACTTGAACTATTTTGTCAATAAGATAATAAGATACTCATTAATTGACATGAATAAAGCAAGGTTAGGGAACAGCAAAGTAATGAAACTCCCAGTTTTCAGTAAACTTCTTTTCACTTCCCCTTCCAAAGTAATTTCCTTAGTGCTAATAAAAACATACAGCCACAAGTAACCTCAGTTATTGCTCTCCAGAGCAATTGTTAGCAGTTCTCAAATTCAGGTGTGCAGTTACATAAATATAAGTTTTTGCCTTTATATATATATATAAAATAAGGTTGAGTAAACTTGAAGTATCCTTGCCAAGTACCTGCCTTGGTAGGAGTCAGAACTGCTAACAAGAACTTTTTAGACAAATTTGGCTAGCATTAATCAGCTATGTGCAGCACAATATTAAGCTTCACAGTTACATGCCTAACCAAGAATTCATACATTAGTTTTTAGCAGGCAGGTGTGAATATTTAGGCCTGTGTTTCCAGTTTTGCGCATAATTCCACTATTTTGCTTTGGTTTGGGTGCTTAGACTTTGAATAACATGCCACCCTTTCTACTAGCATGATCTGAACTACAAAAATGGCACCCACAAACTAGATGGCCAAAATCAGAATAGTTTTCCCCTTGAATGTTATGTTTAAAAAGAAGCCTTTGCAGACAATCTTGTAGAATGAAATTCAATGAGAAGCTTTATGATACAGTTTTATTTTCATTTATTTCTATGCCAAATAAAAGTTTTATTTATTTAAGCAAAAGGGGAATTACTGATTGTGCTCTGGGTTTACTACTGCTAAGTGTCCTAAGAAAAAGCAAAGTACTTTCTGAGTAGCATTTGAAGGCAGAAAGAGGGAAATCAGAGGCAAAAATGAAGTGCATTTACCACAAGTCACTGCAATTTATGGTCATAGCAATACAGTTTGGCAAGGTATCAGTATGTCATGAATTCCCCTTCAAAACCTGACTGTGCCAATTAGTGTTCCACTACTCTTTTCAGGTTTGCTGTTCACTGTCTGCAGACATTCCTCTACTAGGAAAAGCTTAGTGATTCATGCCATGGAGCTCTCTACTTTGTCCTATCTACTGCAAAGCAGCTAACAGCTGAGAGAAGCAAGACAGACAGTATTGAGTTTGTCTATCTCAAGTACTCAGAATCATGAGTCACAGTCCAATGTCCTGAGCTTTAAAGAACAATCTGAGGGATCCTCTTATTTGCTTTCCAGTCTTTGAGACTTAAGTAGTATTTTCAGGCTTTTCTCCGCAAAACCAGAAAAGCTTGAAACGTAGCTTTCAGTAAATAAATAAAGAAAATACAAACATGAGTCTTGAATTTAGTCACTTTGCTTTAATAAAAGCACAAAACATCTAAAGGCTTATAAAATGTCAAGATCTGGCTACTATACTAACCTGTTCAACTTCAGGCAGCACCCACACTAAAAGAGGAGAAATGCTGCAATCTGGGCATTGCATCCCTCTCCTTCTCTGTGAGAGAGTGAAGCGTTAGTAAAACAAAAGCAGCTGGCAGCTAGCAGTAGGGAGCAGCTAAAACGGCCAGTGTGGGACAAAGGGAGAAATGTAAGAAAGGAAATAAAAAGCTGCAAAAGCCCCAAAACAAACCAGAAAAACCATAACCTTAATATTTGTTCCTAATAACATTTATATCTGGATCTGGCAAAGTCTGACAGAATAACTCTATAAAAACTCTGGGAGACCTAGAAGCCCAGAATATTAACTGAATGCTACTCAGATCCCCAGTATTGAGGACCAGCGTTAGGAAAAGCTCACCATTCAACTCTTGGTAACATAACAGCTATTGCTGCTTCTGACATCAAACTGTAGAAAATGTTGGTGACTATTTTAAATTGCGTAGCATCATTTTTGCTCCAGCTGGCCCCAAGATCAGAACTCATGTGGGTCAAGATGAAAGTGCACTTAGTTGTACTTTACTTCCAACCAGAGCTGCCTTAATTGGACAAGCTTGCTACCACTGAGCCTCTGACACACAATCATTATAAACTGCTGAGCAGAGTGAGTCACTATACTCATTTCAGTGGCATAAAACTGCTTGCTTGCTTGTTGTACTGTTACCCAAACATTCCATCCATTCAACCCCAAAATTTTACTTGACAGAACCTTACTGATTTTGAAAAAAAAAAAAAAAACAGAAAAATGGAATAAGAAAATGGGAGATACCTGGCTAGCAGAGCCATCATCACCAAGCAGGTGTATAGTCAAGCTATTCAGCAATGAACTGCGTGATGGCACCTGTTGACAATTTCATCGTTAGCCATTCTCACCACGGTTTAATATGATGACATCCTGATAGATTAATCATCCAGAAAAGAAGGAAAAGAAATAATATTAGTTAAAGCAAAGGGGAAGTAGAGAGGCAACACTACAGAAAGGGAAGCCCAATCAACATCTGGAGCAGAGAAACACACAGAGAGAGCCTGTCGACCTGGCAGGTGGAAATGGAGTACATGAATACAAGAATGCTTGTAAGTCAACACATGGGAACAATGAAACACACTTAAAAACAGACTCCCTTATAACAGCTTTTACACCTCTACAAGAGGCTTATCAATTCCTTGAGTATTACAAGACCTAAGCCATTTCTAGACTGAGATCCTAGCACTCTACAGATTGATTTGATCCCCGGATCCACAGCATCATATGGGAGGCAACTGCCAGAGAAAATGGACCCATCCCTCTTCAAAGGGTACAGCTAACATGCACCAGTGGGATAAAAAAAATTCACAAGAAAACAAGAACTTCACATATCATGTTGAATTGAATGAAGAAAATAGGAGAGTTGCTGTTAAACCAACATGAAGAGAGCTATGATTCACTGCTCCAAAGTAAAAACACGTGGTAAGAGATACGGATGCCATAATTTAAAAACTAAATATTGTACCTGTGACTTACTTGACCAGAAAAGCCACAAACATACCTTCCTCTTCACTCTTTAACTCAGAAAGAGAACTGAAATCACAACGCAGCTCAGAGTTAATATTGAACTGTAAGCCATCTAAGTATTCCCAAAAATAGTTTTCATGATCACATGCCAGTTCTACAGAACTAAAATACCCAGGTTGTACCATATAAAAAAATACCTTATTTCTATACCATGGTACAACCACGGTTATTTATTATACTTGAGCAACTACAACCCTACTTTGTAAAGAGATATTATCACTGTTGCTCTAACGCTATTGCAGCGTGTGTTGTACTGCTAGCAGTGTCTGGAGATGGGCATATTTAACATCATGACAATTGACTCTCCTACCAGCAAAGTCTTGTACCTTTAGCTTCCACTGCTGAACATACACTGATAATCTGAGAATTGTAAGGCTCTCATTATGAAATGCCCATTCCTATTTGTCTACCACAGTAACATTTTCAAAATGACATGCATCATGAATAGATTAATCTACAACAAAATGTTCATTCAAAATAATTTTATGTTCCAGGAACCTTCAAAAAGTTCTTCATATTCTGCAATCCATCTTTTAAAAATGCTAATTTTATAACCTAAAAACCGAATCATTTTGCTGCATAGAGCATACAATTCAATACACATTGACTACCAGACAAGTAGCCTATTACAAAGAAGTGTTGTTCATGGCTTACAGCACATAATAAGTACTTACAATGACACAATATATTGCTCTGATAAGATTATAAACACAATATCAGAAGAAAATCCATAAAAATATAATTATGCACACAAAAGTTACAGCATGAAAAGCTAGCTGAGGCATTTGGACTGAAGGTTTGAAATTGTAATTAATTTTAAATATATAACACTACTGGTGAACTTAATTCCTACAGGAATTTAATTTTAAAATTTTACTACTACATGCTGATTAGAATAGAGCTCCAAGGCCAACAAGCTTTTAGTATTGCTTTTAATTTAATACAGATGTTTAATACAAACCCAGCTCAGGTTAGTAGAAATAGGGAAATCAGATGTTTAAGGGCTTAGTGATTGAAAGTTACCTGTAATGAACTGCTATAAGTCAGTCTGCAAGAGGCTTTTCAACTATCACCTTTGAAAAGCTGGGAACAGGGAAGTACAAAAAGCAGTGCACAGTCTGAACTGCAGAAAGGAATAACAGAATGAATTCATCACTCATGCTGACATAATCACAAAACTCAAGTGCTCTATCCAGATTGCCACAATCACCTACTTGGGCCCATATTAATATGAAGGACCTGATGCATAAATTTTTCTAACTGCCAGTAACATGATACAGGAGTTTCACTTCTCTATCACGACCGTGACCTCACATGAGTAACGGTAAAGTGTCTGGATGACAAGCTAAAAGTAATGCAGAACACAGATTATTAAATAAACTTTTAAACAGGCAGACTATCCCTATATGTCTTCATCTGTTCATCTGCTACAGGAGTAAACTGGAGAAAGAGAACAACATTGTAACATAGGGTAGTATAGGGATGATATGAAAAATTTATTTGGATACTCTCCCCCTTCCCATCAGCAACAAAGAAGAGGATAGAGCACGTACGAAGGAAAACAAATACTCAGCTTGCCAAGAGACAGGTTTGTTAAGTTTTTAACCTCAAACGCTGTGGAGTCAAATCTATTAAAGTTAGTGACAACATTTTCATTGACAAGATGACTGAGTGCTAAAATCTCAACAGGACACAAGTGGAAGAAATCCAATTCTTTGTTCTCTATGGTAAACATCAAGACCTCCGAGATATATATTTCTTTATATATTTTTATATATAAAACCAGGAGATATATATATATTCATATATACCCTGATGACAAGAAAAAATGCAAAGACATGGAAGTCTCAAGAGAGGATGCCAAAATTTGAGCAGAAAATGGAAACAGCAAAAGAAAAGGTGAAGTTAAGTTCTCTGCAAAGGCTGATAACTCAGAGTGTAGTGCTGAAGGAGGTTTCAAACAGGGAAAAAGATTCAGTGAAATTGATGGATTATATGTACAAAATCTTGCCATGGTATTCTTAAATTTTAAGAACAATGTTTTAGGAAGACTATTAAAAACAGGAATAACCAAGACTGGAACAAGCAATGAACATGCTACAAATGCGAACAAAATCTGACTGCATTCCTGTCACAGTACTCTGAAGATTTCCAGAAAGAGAAAAGAATGAAGAATTTTTTTTTTTTTACCAAACAGTTAGGTTTTATTTAAAACATTGGAGTCCCTCTGTCATATTATGTTCTATTTCTCTTGCCTATCACCCTATTATCACTTATTATCACACAATTGTATATGTAAAATATAATTAAGATATTTTAATGAGATCCTAGCAATAGGAAATTTGGGTATATTACTCAAGCAATATGAAGAGTCAAAATAAAGCCATCAGAGCTATCAGAAAGTAGGTAAGAAGTTGAAGAACTAGCTGTCACACAGACATGAAGTCTAATTCTCCTTTTAATTACACTATTGTGAACCTGTGAGGTTGCAAGAATGAAACTGGTGAAGAATGTATCCTGTAGCCTGTGATACCCAAGACTGAAACTCTGCAGAGAGCGAAAGGAAAGCAGGACAAAGGCGAAAAGCAAAGAGGAGCTCTGCTTATTTTGCTTTCAACAGGAAGGAGGAAAGCAAAAAAAAAAAAAGAAAAGAGAAAAAGGACGGAAAAATCCTCTTCTCCAAGAGATACTGTGAATAACAGAAAAGATCGGACTGTTCACCTCAGGTGTTAGAGCCATTTTACTGAAGAAGTCACAATCCAGAGAAAGGGAAGAGAAGACCGTAGCATATATTTCTATACCATCCAAGGACAGCAAACAGAGCAGCTAGATCAAAAATATTAATAAAAGTATTAAGAAGCTGTATGCATTCATTTTGTAATTTCTTGAATTTAAACTCTTCCATTTCTCTTTTTCAAGTGACAAACCCTAGAAGTCCACAAAATAGTGAATTTTCAGGTGAACTTTTGCAGAGAAGTTTTCATTCATATCCTTCTTTCATTGAATCTTTTTACAAAGTCACATCACAGAATGCATGGCCTGAACCTTGAAAACAGGAAAATAAAGTGGTGATGCAATAAGAAAGTAAGGAACTTTCTCCATACTGTATCTCTTGTACATAAGGATAAAGAGCCATGGCTCGTAGGTAAACAAGTATTTCTTTTCCCAACTTATGCTGGCATTAAGAAAAAGAAGCAGGAAGAGCATAGGACAGATACCACTAGGCCAGCTCATCAGAACAGCCAATTATTTCGTAGCTTTGCAGACAGAGGGAGTATGCTGCACCCATAAACTTGAGCGTATATGGCTCTGCAAACTGGGGAAGACATTGTAATTGTGCTGCTTGGTTTCTATATGTATTTCTTGTAAATTGCCATAAATGTATGGATACTGAAATTTTTTTAATGAATCTGCCACATGCTTGATTCCACTGACCCAAGCAAACCGTCTTTTGAATCCATGTATTTTCATGTCACTAAGTGAGGAGCTTGAAAAGAGTAACACAATGGTAAAGTGTCTGAGTTACCTGTCTGCAAATTTTGGAATTGAATGTATTGCCTGTTACAGATGGCTCCCAATTAGGAAGTCTCTTTCAGAACAATAAAAGTTAAATTACTGGTTTTTTCTTTAAAAGTTATGCTCTACATACATAAGCCCTTAAGCCCACTCACCAACCACCTACCTCAGTCATAAATGTCAAGACTTTGTTGTTTCAAGATGCTGCAGTGAGAATTAGATAAATACCACACTCCCCCAGAAGAAGAGCGTAAGCTCTGTTTACTCGCATGTTGTTCACATACAAATCTATGTTGAGTAGGTTTAGCCTGAACTACAGAGCAAATCTGCAAGGGGACCCTTCCATAGTCTCAGGACACGTTTAGTATTGACAAGTCAGGCATCAGTAAGGCCAAATACATCACAATCCAGGCTAGTGTCAGTAATGTCAAGCACAGAGCTTCCTGCCTACAGTGAATCTAAGAGCCAATGATTTGAACAAAATCACATCTAATTAAGCCTCCTGTTGGACTAGTAGGTCTAAACATAGCCTACATTTGGGAGATGTTAACTTTAATTAAAAAAAAAAAGAAAAAAAAAAGGGGGGCAAAAAGTCTGTTTAGCACAGACATGTGACTTTAATAACTGTATTCACTAGGAATAAACTTTGAACTTGGTGCAAATGCTATATGCACATGGTATTTAGACGGCCACCTCAGAAAACCCTGCCTCACTTAACAATAATACACTGTTAAACTCAGTGATTTGCTCATCAAGACAGACATGTTAAGGTTTCTTTTGCATTCAGTTATTGTATTGCCATTATCTTGCTACAATACTACTTTATTCAAAGTAAAAAGACAAAATGTACATCAATATTTACTTTAATTCGTCTTTTCTACTTGTTTTCTTCGTCAATGCTGCCACCTTCTGATAGTCAGAAGTTTCACCAAGCGTCTCAAGTCCAGTGTTTAGGTTACAGCACTGTGGACAACTTCATAATTGCAGTCTTTGCGGCCTCGAGATCCAGGAACCCTCTCTCCCCTCCCCAGTCCCACCTATTTCAGTGGGATTTTTACATATGGATGGAAGAAAGGATTTGCAGGATATAAATTTGTAACACCTCAAATGCTTATGAGACCAAACTTGAAAGATGCCGGAGTTGACATTTGTTCATCAGTCTGGTTCTAAACGGGCCGCACTCCCCATCACTGAAGCCACTGAGAACTTTTGGAAGTTGCTGGAAATGACACTTTCTGTCTTTTTGCCCTCTCTCCTGGAACATTTACCATAGAAAGTCCTTGGTTTTGTGAGTTTTAGCCCCTATTTACTGGTTCTGCGCCATAACGTAGTTTCCCAGTCTAAGTGCCTGGGTCTGTCTAAAGTATTGTTGAGCTTTTTCAGTTTAGTCAACGTTTATGTGTTCTATCTGTCAAGGTCAAGGCTACCTAGGGAAAGGCAATGGTTCATATAAATGGAATTATTCCCCTGAAGGATACTAAATACTGACCTACAACCTTGAACTGAACTCTCCTCACTAGCAAAGCTGGCGATTTAATATGCTTTCATATCCTTAAAGATTTTCAGCAGACCTCACTTCGTTTAATAAATTCACAGGCATTGACATCAGTTTGGGGGAAAAATAAAAATTAAAAAAAAGGTGACCCACAATTTAATAGAACTCCAGAAATCCTCTGAACATAAACATGTCTGATCCCAATCCAATGTTTGGATGGTAAATAGAACAGCAGTATTCGATTAAACGAAAATCTAGATTCCTTTTTTGATCAGTGTTAAAAGATATGTCTACATCCAAAGCATGAAAACAAACTTCATAGCCAATGGTCTGTCACAGCATCTGATGCAGGCTCCCACAACCAAGTGCAAGAACAGGCCATGTACATGTAAAGCAAGCACAAATTTCAAGCTTAGCAGAGAGAGAGCACAGACAAGGAAATCACAGAAACTGTAAGATGATCTTACCCTAAATTCTTTCACTGGAATAAGAACCTACACATAACTTTCTTATATCACAGTTAAATGCCCCAGCCTCTTGTCTACTGAAATAGAATCAGTCATTCTCTCTCTCTTTTTCACTCAGGACCCTAATGAATATTTAATGCAAAGAGGAACTGCTTTGATCTGACTCCAGAGCAAACAGATACTTTAAACTGCAGTCTCTCAAACCCCCTGGCAAGTAGCCTGATCACTAAACCATTGGTAAACAGGGTGCCCAAGTGCCTCCCTGTGTTGAGGGTAGTCATCAATGAGTGTTGGCCTCCAAGTGAAAAAGGCAGAGGAACTCTCACTTTATGAATGGTGGCAAGAGTCAAGTAACAAAATGCCCAATCTTGTTAGAATTTGACATTTCTAGGCACAGCCAGAAGTAAAAATGTATGTGACACGGAGACTTTATTGACAGAAATCTAGCTGGGATCAGACAGATTATGCTTGTACCTAGGTTTTGGACTAAGGTGCCCAACTTAACAGTAGCAAAACTAACATATCTATAACACATGACAGTGCAATATAGAGAGAGCTTTTACATGCCATTTGCAGATCCAGAAGCAGCATAGCTCTTCCTCATGGCACTGCACCAAAGGAAGGACTGCTGAAAGGAATTCCTTTTAATTTAGTTCTTTCAATTTTGTTTCATTTTATTGTGAGAATATGTTCACAAGGGGCTCAGCAGTATAATATGGTCCACACATCCTTAGGCTTGCATATACAGCTATAATGCACACCGATATGATAGCCTGTAACTTGTTGAACATCTGCTACTCTGATGAATTAACAACCCAACAGAACAGTGCACTCCATTGGCTTTTAAGAGCTTTACAAGATCTCTAGGAAAAGAGGTTACTCTCACAGCTGATTATTCATCAGAGCCAAAAATGTTAGGTTGTATGTCATTAAAAAAAATCTCAAAGTTTAGCAAGCTGAAAATACCAGATAAGCTTTTAATACCATATACTGAAAGTGGTTTGTGACACAGAAATCATCTTAGTTGAGTACATCTCAATACTCACTGATTATTTTTACAGGAAATCTTCTGGAAGAGCCACAACTCCACGTGAACAGCCTATCAGTCATGCCAGCTGGCTCATCATATTGAGAAATGAAAAATAAAACATCTATAGATTTTGAGGTCATTTTAAGACACAGTCTGAGTGCAAACCTGTGTTTGCTGCATAACCAAAATTTCTCTGATAGAGAACGCAGGTGCAGAGTCAGCTGCTATAAATGTTTATACTGTAATAAATTTCCAAGATCAGTAATATTCCTTTTAGAAGTTAGAAAATACTGTTTTTAAAGAGAAGTTTCCACAGAAGTTTTTTGAACTGTCTGCATAACAGCCAATAGCATAATTTAACTCTGGGGACTTAAATTACTGCCCAAATTCTTTATTCCACTCATTTTAAAGTTATTTACAAAGGGCAGATTCCACTCTTGAGTAAAGCCTTTCCCTTTAAATAGGTTCAGAGAAATAAGCTGGAATACTCCTAAATAAAAGTATTCTGTCACTTGAATAATAGTTACAGAATAGAATAGAATAGTTCCAGACCCAAAGGAAGAAAAGCAAATATAGTATCTTATGGGGCCAGTAGTTTGTTAAAAAAAGAGAAGCATGTACAGTATGTTCATTGAATGCCATGGCATATAAAAAAAAAGCCTGATCCACAGATGTCAATGAGTGCTGAATTAGGTCTAAAATATGTCAAGTGAAGGAAAGCCAAAAGCTGCAACTCTCATTCTTGAGAACAATCTCCTCAAATTTCCTTAACAAAAGATTTTTAATGTTATGTCAGTTTTTTGACACTTTCACTTGCATTATTCTTTGAAGATACGTGCTTTTAATTATCAAATATAGTGAGTATAATTGAAGTGTACAGTAATGCAGTAAAATAGTGAGCTATAATACTACATAAGGTTACACAAACCCATTGGAAAATACATGTATTAACTGCTTTAGTAGTATTTAAAATATACAATTATTATTTCATGTCCTCTAAAAATTTTTTGAAGGACACATTTCTTCACATTTCTTTTTCTTCAAGTAAAAGATAGTAATTTCCAAAAGATCTTTATAAGAATTATAGTTGACTGAAATAGCTTTAGGAGAGGGATGAATAAATCTGACAGCTAGGCAGTGAACCTAAATATTGTTGCTTTAGAAAAAGGCTTAGGGTTTTCCAAGCATTACACATTTGATTTATCTTTTCATACCTAATCATATGTAGAGAGAAAAAGGATTGTGCAGAAATGGGATTTTATATGTGGAAAAAAATGGTGTGCAATTCAGAAAACTGAAGGAGGAGGAAACTAACATAAACAGAGATGCTAAGGAGTGAAAATCCATATTGTATCAGTGCAATGGTGATATCAAATCTTGAGTGCTGATTATGAGCTCACCCTCATGCTGGTCAGTAGCATCTCACAGAAAGGAAACGCACCAGAGTATCTGTGTGAAAAACTGCTCATTGCTGCAAGGCAATCACAAGGCAGCACTAAAAAGAAGTTACCCTGAAAAGCCTGCTATACTGGGAAATGTATTCATACCTAGCTCCTTATGCTCCGTTTCCCTTTCAGCAATATATTTTGGGAGATGTCCATTAGAAAAGCTGCATGGAACCAAAGAGGAAGTTGCACAACCTGTTGCTGAGTTGTAAGATGAGTCTGCATATGTAAGTGAAAATGTAAACACAACAAAGGTAAAAATATTTGAAGTCATTCTAATCTATGTAATATAGGTACCACTAGCAACCAGAGTACACATAAAGAGCCAGGCTATCTTCTCTAGGATAACTCATACCTGTGAACTTGTGTATTTACCTGAACTACCCATGGTAAAGCCATCACAAATAACCCTGTCTGCTTTACATTCATTCATACAATCATTTGTTTCTGTGACCTGATCTACTGCAAGAATTTAGCAATGTACATTTGCCATGTGGATGGAAAGGAACCACAGGGAAAATTTGAGCTGAGCAGTCCAACTACATCTCCCTCACCTGCAAAACAGAACTCAAATCAGCACTTCGACAGGAAGCAATCTGCAAAATATTACCCTCATTTCTGTGTTCTCTGATTAAGAATAGACCTGTGAAGGCTTCCTTGTGCTCTCACGAGGGAACCTTTCAGTCTATTTCTGTAACCTTTGTGACTATGAAGAAAAATCTTCCAGATGCGCAGATGATGTAGTGTCTTCTACCTGAAACTGCGGGTAGCAAGGCACCAGGTGCACCGAATCAGCCATAGTAACCCAGAGGTATCAAGTGCCCCTGTTGTCTCAACGGAATCAACATTTATTGAAATCAGTTAGGCCCTTGCTTACGCCCTTGCGAGGTATAACAGAAGAAACTCCTTCTGAAGGGCAAATAGAGAGTAAAAAATACAGTGGAAGATAAACATGAAAATCTGAGCAAGAGAAAGTGACTGGAAGGTGAGGAAGAGAAGATTTGTACAAACAATCTTCTGAAAATGCTTCTGGATCGGCAAGTGTAGAAGAACTGCATTGCCACTAGGTGTACAAGCACTAAAAAAAAAAAAAAGGATCCTTCCAGCCCTTAAATAAGTCTGTGATTTCGCCTTTGCCTCTCCTTCCAACCCTTCTGTTGTGTTGGCTTTTGCTGTATCCAAGTAACAATCTCTGATCTCACTCTTTGACTGTTTTTTCCTCAACAACTATTTGTTCATTTCAAACCTTATGCTGCTCCCCAAATTGGTTGTTTCAGCTGTTTGCTAAACCTCTGGAAAAAGAAAAGCAACAGTCCCCGTTACCAGGCAACAGCCAGTTTCTGCTACGCGTGGTTGTGACGAGGTGCAGTCCTGCTGCCACTGCTACTCTGGCTCCATAGAGTTCACTCAACAGCACCTGAAGCTGGCAGGCAGCAGTTAGTCTCTGTACTTTGCTCTAATAGCTGTTTTATAATGAAAACAGGTAATATCAACTTTCTGCAGCCTGATTTCTAAGCAAAATTTACAGCAGCAACAGGCCAGAAAAAGCACTTAAGTGTAGTTTTAGTAAGGTTTTTAGATTAACCAGGATTGCATGAATGAAGTAGTATATCTAAATAAAATCTCATACTTCAGCATGCAAGCTGATTGCTTTGGGCATCACAAATAAATCATTTGTTCCCTTCACTGTTTTGGTTTTTTTTTTTTTTTTTAAGCCAGGTGCCTTGTTCACTTCTTGTTCAATGGAGCCTAGCAGATAAGGCTGGACAGGCTGCAGTCTACCCAGATGGGGAGTTCATGGTGAGTCCCTCAATGCCTTGTGCACAGTCAGCCTAGCCACAGAACTTCTCAAGCCTCCAGCACTGCCTATGAAAGTGAAATTCAGCCTATTCTCCATTCTTCTGGGTGAACAGAATTCAATGTTTAATATTTTTGTGAAATCATAAGACACAGGATCCAGAGCACCAGTCACAGAAAACTTTTACCGTCCTCTAAAATGCTTTATCCAGTCTGTATGGGCTTAGCAAGATGAAGGGAATGTCTGTGCTGATATGATTGCTCAGGCTGTAGGTTAAGTCTAAGCCCACTGTAAACTACCAACGCCGTAGTAGGAGTTTCAGCACAGCAGTCTCAAGCTCCAGCACAGGCTAATTTATCCAGTTTCTCAGGCACTGCAGTAAAGGCAAGACCTAACAATCCCAAATGACATTGCATATCTTAAATTCCTGCATGCAAAACTCTTTACCATCTGAAAATATCTCACTGCTCACAGAGATGATAACATATCTTGCTGCATAGAAACAAGACTTCACCCTTTAGTTAAATCATTCCCTTCCTTCATACCCCGTATAAATTGCACCAGATAGATTCAGCCTGTTCCTGAACACAGGCTGCAAATACTAATCAGACCTCCAAAGAGGCCTTCAGGATGATTGACGGGGAAGCCCTTAATAAAGGCTTTCTGGTTTTGGCAGGCAAGCAGGAGAGCAAGCAAGAAAGGAAGCAGCTTGAGTTACTTGAAATGCTGAGGTGGAGGCGTTTGAGAAACTGTGAAGGGAGAGGTGTTTGATAAGCCCTGAGCAGAGAGTAGCTGCAGAAATTCTGATGGGTCTGCTGAAATGGCCATGGGGTAAGTGGTTTTTAAGTCGTGATTTTCCACTCTTGCCATTGGCAGAGAGGAGAGATACAGTCAGCAAAATACAGATGAGCAGAATCATCCTAATATTCAGTTTCCTGTGAAACAAGGAGCCTGGAGACCTCCCTGCATTTTACAGGTCATGTCTGAAATCCTTGCTTTGTCAGGGTCTTGGAGATGGACACTGTTTTCAGAGCTCTCACTGTATTCTGTGGTACATTTCTAAAGACATGAAAGGAAGAGAATTTGTAGTTTCGCTTCCTCATTCTGCAAATAGTGGAAAGGCTGGTGAAAAGACTAAGAACATCTCATAACAGTACCAAGGCAATAAGGCACTGAAAGATCACTGAAGAAATTGTCCATGAAGAAGGAAAGAAATGCTCATAGCATCAGGTGTCCTGAAGAATTTCTGAAGAAAGAGTTATATTACAGAACAGCCTAAGCCATTACTCCAGGCCAAAAGGATTTAGAACATGTCATCTTGATTGAATAACTCACAGCAAATGGAGAGGCCTGAGATCTTCCGTCAAGTTCTAGCAGTGGGAACTAGAAGCATTGGATAACAACATGCCATAGATAGTCGCTGAGGCGAGCAGCTCTGGTGCTGGCATGATCCACAGCGGAGCCCTCTAGTACGGTGCACGGG
>NW_009223691.1:1886-2135 GCF_000690835.1 Fulmarus glacialis | reverse complement strand
CGCAAACCACCGGCCGACAAGCCCGGGGCAGGGCCAGGAGCAACAGCAGCCAAGCCCCAGGAGCGCCGCCAACAGGGCATGGCACCTCAGCAAGGGCGTGGCGCAGCAGATAATAGGGCGGGCAAACAGGGTGTGGTGCGTCAGCAAGGGTGTGGCACGGCAGATAACAGGGCGTGCAAACAGGCCGCAGCACGTAAGCAAGGGAGTGGCGCAGCAGTTTGCTCAGCAGTTCATCTGGAACGGCGTGCA
>NW_009223691.1:478-1794 GCF_000690835.1 Fulmarus glacialis | reverse complement strand
GACTGACGCAGCTTCCCAGACAGAGCTCCTGTGCGAACACGCTGCCACCCCGGTGCCGGGCTGCAGGCTGTGCCCTGCTCTTAGGCCAGTACCGGCTGGCAGCAGTGAGCACACCTGTGGGAGGTGTGCCCAGGTACAGGAACTCCTCCACTTAGTGACAGAGCTCTGGGAGGAGGTGAGTAGGTTGAGGAGTATCAGGGAGAGCGAGAGAGAGAGAGAGGCTATTGGAATCACACCCTACCTTCCCTGAGACAGGCCCAACAGGCAGGCAGGACACAGATTACCTATCCTCTCCGCCTGGCTGAACACAGCGACTTAAGGGATGGGGGCAATGGCGACAAGTTCCTGCCCGGCGCAGCAGGCTTGTTGCCTCTGTGACTACCTCTCCTTCCCAGGTGCCTTGGCGTAATAGGTATGAGGCTCTGCAAGTGAAACCGAACAATAACGAGGACGATGGTTCATCTAGCTTGGAGGTGTCGAGGTTAAGTCAGTCTATGCCCTGCATCAAAACTGCTTCCATAAAGACAAAAAGACAGGTCATTGTCATAGGAGACTCCCTTCTGAAGGGAACAGAAGGCCCAATATGCAGACCGGACCCACTTCTTAGGGAAGTCTGCTGCTTCCCTGGGGCCTGGGGTTAAAGATGTGAAGAGAAAGCTTCCTACCCTGGTACGGCCCTCAGATGACTATCCATTATTGATTTTTTCAGGTAGACAGCGATGAAGTTGCAACAAGAAGTCCAAGGGCAACCAAAAGAGGCTTCAGGGCCTTGGGACAACCGGTTAAGGGATCAGGAGCACAAGTAGTGTTCTCCTCTATCCTTCCAGTTGCAGGGAATGATGAGGGAAGAGACAGGAAGAGCCAGCAAATCAATACCTGGCTCCAAATCTGGTGTCACCAGCAGAATTTTCGGGTTTTTGATCACGGGTCAGTCTACACGACACCAGGCCTGCTGGCAACAGGCGGGGTACACCTGTCTCAAAGGGGTAAAAGGATCTTTGAAAAGGAGTTAGCAGGGCTCATTGAAAGAGCTTTAAACTAGATTTGAAGGGGGAAAGGGATAAAACCAGGCTCGCTACAGATAAGCCTGGAGGCGGCACGCCAATATTTGAGGGACAGTGTCCTAGAGAGGTCCTTCAGTCTGCCATCTCAGTGGAGGTAGGGGATGGAGATCCATGTGGCAGCAAAGATGCAAGGGTTATGGATATGTTAGAAACCATGGAAGCACCTGAGAATGGTCATGTAAGAACTAGGGTTTCTCCCCCAAAAAAGGTGGCGGGATCAATAGCCCAACTGAAGTGCATCTACACCAATGC
>NW_009223691.1:0-258 GCF_000690835.1 Fulmarus glacialis | reverse complement strand
AGTGTTGAGTGTAAGAATCAGGGGTAAGGCCAACAAGGCAGATATCATGGTGGGAGTCTGTTATAGACCAACCAACCAGGATAAAGAGGCAAACAAAAAATTCTATAAGCAGCTGGGAGAGGTCTCACAATCACTAGCCCTTGTTCTCATGGGGGACTTCAACTTACCAGATGTCTGCTGGAAATACAATACAGCAGAGAGGAAACAGCCTAGGAGGTTCCTGGAGTATGTGGAAGACAAAGTCCTGACACAGCTGGT
>NW_009223690.1:62296-65080 GCF_000690835.1 Fulmarus glacialis | reverse complement strand
CTTGGGAAGACAAACACCATCACTCCGACTGTCCCCCTCCGCTCCTTCTTCTTCGCCCAGCCTTATATGCTGAGCATGACGTCATGTGGTATGGAATAGCCCATTGGCCAGCCGGGCCAGCCGTCCCGGCCACACTCCCTCACAGCCTCCCGCGCACCTAGCAGGGCATGGGAAGATGAAAAGTCCTTGACTAGCGTAAACATTACTTAGCAACAACTAAAACATCAGTGTGTTGTCAACACTAATACTACATCACATCCAAAACACAGCCCTATACCAGTTAATAGGAAGAAAATCAACTCCATCCCAGCTGAAACAAGGACACTTCCACACACTCCAGGAACCTCCTCGACTGTTTCCTCTCTGCCGTGTTGTATTTCCAGCAGACGTCCGGAAATTTGAAGTCCCCCACGAGAACAAGGGCTAGCGACTGTGAGACTTCTGCCAGCTGCTTGTAGAATGAAATAAATATATGTGTTGTATTTTGAACAACATATTCATACATTGCAACTATGTAAGTACAGAACTGAAGGAAATTCCATTGAGTCTTTGAGATCTGTCCTGTATGTCTTGCTCTCTTTCACCTGAGTAGGCAGAGGTAGACAGAATATATTTTCTTATTAACTTGCTGCAGTTTTGCAGGGATTTTCTGTAGTTTTATAGTCTCACAAATAGGTGGCACTAATGAATTCTACATTTGCAGTAATTTCTGTATTCCCAACTAGGAATGTATAAGTCCTTTGTGCCCTCTGACACACTCCTTATTGACCTTTAGTACCAATAGCAACTTTGAATTCGGTTATGAGGGCTGAAACAGAGAGAGAGGATCCTGTTTTCCACTTCCAGGAGATAGGTAACTTCTACTGAATGTAACAGGAGTTACTCACTCATGAGTGTAGGAGAATAGTGCCTATGTGCTGCATTAAAATAAGAAAAGCATATCACTCTTTAATATAAAACATGTCTAGGGTGACATAATGTATTGACAGTTCTTATGAAAGACCTGATTAAACTAGTTGGACCTGAAATATTACCTGGCACAGTAGAAACATCAAATACAAATCACCTTGAAATGTGAATTTGAGTCACATTCCTTGCTGATTTACACTGGGGTAACCTTCTGAATGTCAGGGGTGTTTTTCAACTTCAGCCGACACAGACTTTTGTTTATTAGTGTTTTCTAAATAAAATGCTTCCACAGATATTGTTAGGTCCCCAGGCAGAGTTAATCAGCCTATCAAAACTCTTTGGTGCTTCCAAGGGGGGAATCTGACCTCTCTCCATGCATTGTATGTGCATATCTGTATGCAGGTGGGTATGCGTGCACATGCACAGCACATCCACATGTGTACGTAGATATTGAATGAAATTATAGATACAAAAATCTTGTTTTATTTAATTTTATCATGCAATTTTAATGAAATTGTATCCTGTTTGGATAGTAATATGATTAGGTCTTCATAGACAAAGAAACTATGAGAATTTAAAGATTATTGTGAACCCAACCCTATATTTTAGAACTCTTGCTACTTTGGAGGCTGTGACAGAAAATATTCTTAAGCAAATTAGTAAATTTTTGCACTAAGAAAAAGAAAGACCTAGAAACTTCTTTGGAAATGAATGGAACCCCTAATAAAACTGGCATAGAGCTATCAGTACTACTCAAAATTTTAAAAATTAATTTTGCAATTAACTATATATTTGATAGATTAGGGATTTTAAACCAAGACAAGCTTCCAAAAAATATTGTTTTGTGAACAGAGAAGCAAAAGGAGTTGAGCAACAAGTTAAAATAAGAATTGAAAACCAAGACATACTCACTGCATGCACACAGCCCACATTAATGTGAATGGCATATGCACCGCAGCTGAAGGAACACAAGGAAACATCATTGATCAGAAAAATAATTCTTCATGGGCCTTCCTTACTACTGAAGGTTGGAAAATACACATTATTCTCCCTTGTGATAACCTGAGGTTCTGTCTTATATAGTGATGTGGATATTAATACATCAAGCAGTTTCTGGGTCACTTCTTCGAGTTTGAAGACAGTGGGCAAGGTCTGGTCATGCCCATAATAGAGATGCTCTTACCCTCTAAAACAAGATGGCAGCTTTCAAAATATCATTTTAAAATGAATCGCTTGTGTGGTGGGTTGTGGTGGATGCCAGGTGCTCACCAAGCCACTCTATCACTCCCCCTCCTCAACTGGACGGGGGAGAGAAAATACGATGAAAGGCTCATGGTCGAGATAAGGACATGGAGATCACTCACCAATTACAGTCATGGGCAAAATAGACTCAACTTGGGGAAATTAATTTAATTTACTACCAATCAAAAGTCAGAGTAGGATAATGAGAAACAAAAACCATTCTTAAAACACCTTGCCCCGACCCCTCCCTTCTTCTTCACTCCCGGCTTCTCTACCTCCTCCTGCTGAGCAGCACAGGGGGACAGGGAACGGGGGTTGTGGTCAGTTCATCACCCTTGTCTCTGCCGCTCCTTCCTCCTCACATTCTTCCCCTGCTCCAGCGTGGGGTCCCACACACAGGAGACGGGCCTCCATGAACTTCTCCAACATGGGTCCTTCCCACAGGCTACAGTTCTTCACGAACTGCTCCAGCATGGGTCCTTTCCCACGGGGTGCAGTCCATCAGGAACAAACTGCTCCGTGTGGGTCCCCCACGGGGTCACAAGTCCTGCCAGAAAACCTGCTCCAGCGTGGGCTCCTCTCTCCACGGGTCCACAGGTCCTGCCAGGAGCCTGATCCAGCATGGAGTCTCCA
>NW_009223690.1:47674-61176 GCF_000690835.1 Fulmarus glacialis | reverse complement strand
CACTCCCCCGGCCACTGACTGGCTTGCCTTGGCCCCCCAGCAGGTCTATCTTGGAGCCAGCTGCCATTGGCTCTGTCAGACACGGTGGAAGCTTCTGGCATCTTCTCACAGAAGCCACCCCTGTACCTCCCCTGCTGCTAAACCTTGCCATGCAAACCCAATACACACTTGCTTGTGATATCTCCAAAAACATGCCCATATATTCCCTGGAAGTATGGTTGCTGGACCAGGCCAAAAATGTGCCAAAACCACTGCAAGAGATGACAGAATCACAGTGCTTGGGCTCTGACAGTGTTTAACTTAATTCTCCCAAACAGTTTGTCATTTTTTAGAAACATGTATCCTGTTGCAGTGAAACTCAAAGTCCTTCTCAATTAACTAGTGCTTATCCTGCTATTTCACCTGAAAGATCTCTGCAAAGAAAATAAGAGAAAGTTAGCAGTAAAAACATCTGCAAAAAAGGATACTGCAGAAAGAATAATCTAATGGTATATTTCACTTATTGCAGTTTGATGGATCAGGGGTGCCACTAGAAAATTAGATGTTCAGGATAATGGAGTGAACTTGATTGTGAGTACCACAGGACCCTGAGCTGGCTACAGCTGCGAAGTGGAGCTCCTTTCCTTATTTAAACTTTTTAAAATGGGAATGCATATTGAGTGCAGCCCATATATGGTTGGGGAAAGTTTGCAGTATTATTTCAGGTACTATCTATGACAAGATTTGGCCACAGAGATTAAAATCTCAAAAAACTATGCAGAAGAGCAGGAAGTAAAGAAAAAATAATTTTAGTGTTGAGAAGAGTTCACAATGCTGTGTCTTCAAATTTTCACAGAAGTGACAGATTTTTAAATGAATGCAATAATTTGAAAGTCAAAATACATGATATGTCTGATGGATTAAAAGAAGCATGGCTGTGTTGATATCATTATATACAAAGAAATGTTGATGAGGATGTAGCAGTGACAGATTATCAGGAGACAATAATTGGTAAGAAACTTGCAAAAAAGCAGAGGAAGGTATGAGTAAGTAACATGAAAAGAGATGATAAGCAGGGTCCTCCTAGTGAGAAAGAGAGAGAGGGAAGGAAGGAAGGAAGGAAGGAAGGAAGGAAGGAAGGAAAGGGGGGGAGGGAGAGAGAGGAGTGGGGGGAGAGAGAGTGTTTACACAAGGAGCTGATAAGACAGTCAAGCAGTGGAACATGTTGCCCAGCGAGGTGCTGTCTCCATCCTTGGAAATTTTCAGGATCCAACTAGACTAAGCCTTGAGCAACCTGGTCTGACTTATAGCTGGCCCTGCTTTGAGCATGGGGTTGGGCCAAAGACCTCCTGAGGTCTCTTCCAACCTGAGTTATCTTATGATCCTAAGATCCCAGATCCCAGCATTAACAAGAACAAATTAGATGCAAAAGTAGCATGGGTGTAGTTCCACTGATTCAGAAGTGGCTTATTCATAGTGTATCCTTTATGGAAATAGCTATGCCTGCATTAATCACCATCTGATAAATATAACTACATCCATACCCACATTGGGGCAGCTACACAGTCTTTCCAGAACAGTTAATACAGCCCACATTTCTAATGTAAAGAAGCCCTATATTGCCAAGGAACAAAAAACAGCACCATCACTCTACTGTAAAGAAGCAATTTACTAAAATACCATCATCATCCATCAGCTACTAATCTGTAAATAGCAATAATTACTAAATGTTCTTGCACCTACTAAACTAGACAAAGACAGGATATAAACACATTGCTAAATCACTTAAGCAATAAGTTACAATGTATGTCAGGCAGCTTGATTAAATACTATTGACTTGGAATTCACAGTAAGAACACAAAGTGGCAGGAAGTTGCATTGCCACATTGCCTTAAGTAGGAAAGCAGGTCCCTCATACTAAAACATCTTTTTTCAGTCTTAGGGGAAAGAAATCTCTATTTATAAATTTCTCTGAACAGTCACATACTTTATGAATCAGGTGCCTCTTCCAAACTTATCTGATCACAGTGAATCATGTTCAAATGCTGAATCTCTTTCGGAATGCTTTCTAAAGTTCAGAAAAGTTGCACGAGAGTGTTCTTTAGACTCATATGACATCTCAAGTCACATAGTTTCTCAATACACTGCTTTGAAAATAGGTGTGGCTTATGTGGAAAAATATGCCGGATCCATTTGTTCTGTCTAACTATCACTGAAATTTCCAAATCATTCAGTCTTTCTACCTAATACAACAAAATATAGTTGATACAACCTGAGATGTCTTCAAGAACACAAATGCAGCCACATTATTTTAAACACAGGTTATGGCTGGAAAATTTTAAAAAAGAATATTTAGGCCTGAGGATTAATGAATAAGAATGCTCTACCCGATATGAAATTCCAGTATTATACCACTATTTTCTGTGTTTGGATTTAATAATTTTTCAGGATAAATTTAGATTCATGAAATGAAGGTGTTATAAAACAGTGGTAGCAGTTATCAGGTCCTCCTTTACACAGCCAGTCAAGGCTCCCATGTTGGGACATAATAAACAAGAAAAGAAAAGAAGAAAAAAAAAAAAGACGGAAAAAAAAAAAATGAGTGATGAAATACAAAAAGTTGAACACTTGCATATAAGGCAGTGACTGGGGAACAGTCCTATGTGTTTTAAATCAGCACTTTAAAGCACAATACAGATATATATGATCTTAGGATCATTTAGGTTGCAAAGGACCTCAGGGGGTCTCCAGTCCAAGCTTTTGCTCAAAGCCTGGTCAGCACTATGGTCAGACCAGATTGCTCAGGGCTTTATTCGTTAGGTCTTGAAAACTTTCAAGGTGGGAAGTGCACAGTCTCTCTGAGCAATATGACAAATGGACAAGTAGTTCATTGCTTGACCGTCCTCTTGGGGAGAAAGGTTTTAACTCATATCTGGTATGAACTTTTCTTGTTTCAATTTATGTCCTTTGAGTCTCCTTCGACCATGCACCACTGTGAACAGCCTAGCTCCATCTCCTCGATCACCTCTCTGAAAGTAGTGGCAGGCAGCTGATAGGTCCCCCAGAAGCTGTCTCTTCTCCAGGCTGAACAAGACCCTGTCCATCAGTCTCTCCTTGCTTTGCTTTTCTCCCTGACCATCTTGGTGGCCACCTGTTGAACTCACTTCAGTTTGTCTATGTCTTCTGGGGAACCCAAAACTCGACATAATATTCTAGTTGTGAGTGCTAAGTAGAGAGGAGTAATCTCCTCCCTCAGTCTCCTGACTGTGCCCTTGTTCATACAGGACGCTGATGACCTTCCTGCCTGCCAGGGTGCACTGGTGGCTACTGTGCAGCTTCCTTACCAGTTTTTTAGCAGAGTTTCTCCCCAGCCATTCAGTCCCCAGCCTGTGCTGTTGCAAAGGATTCTTCTTGCCCAGGTGAAGGACTTCATATTTGTCCTAGCTGAATTTTATGAAGTTCCTGTCAGCCCATTTTTCCATCCTGTGTAGGTCCCTCAGCATGGCCGCTCTGCTCTCAAGGGTATCAAGTCATCCCTCCAATTTGGCATCATCTGCGAAGTTGATGATACCTGCACTTAAGCAGGACAGGTCCAGGATAGACCCCTGTGGTACCCCACTAGTTACCAGCTTCCAGATATCATATGACCCATTAATCACTGCTCTTGAAGCCCAAAAATCTGACCAGTTTTTTATGCATCTGGTCGTCCACTCAGCCAGGCTAGATAGAGAATATTGTGGGAGACAGTGTTAAAGGCACACATTTAGACTGCTCTAAATCTTGAAAGATATACAATGTATAAAGGTATGAAAGTTGGTTTATTGAGAAATGAAGTCAATGAAAATGGTTAGATATTTTTAAAAAAGATAGTTCCAGTGTTATTGTATGCAACTGCCTTCAAAATAAACCATATGGCATTTTTGCATATCCACTCATCCATGCATTTTAGTTTAGCTTCATTTGAATTTGCCTCATGGTATACAAGAAAAAGTGCTCTCTATGTGTGGCACCTAGCACACATACCAAATGGTTATGTTACCTGTAATGAACAGCAGTGTCACAGAAAAGAGAAGCACTTGTCCACACCTTCAACCTCTCCATTCTTTACAACAAAAGATTCTGTATTAGGCTTTTTGGATACATTGTTGCTTATTCCTCCTCCAAATATTGTTGTAGAAAATACCTGAATGATCATACCGTTATTTTTTACCATGTCACTCTCCTCTATGAGTCACACAATCTGCTTCTCACTGCACATTTTAGCAGAACCAACTGGCCTTAGTCTATAGAATAAAGTTATTTTGTTTTGTTCTTTGTTTTCTCTACAAATCTCTAAACTGTGTTCTTTGCTGAACCACTATTTCACAGTAATCAAACCACCATGCTGTAACTATGGAAATACTGTACAGAGAAACAGGCACCAAAACTGTCCTTATATTAAAAGGAGAGTTAGAAAGAATAGGCATCTACCAGCAGAAGAGCTTCAAACATGCAGCACATATCTGTATGAGTCAGGCATATAGTCAGATGTACTCAAATAGGCAATGATGTACCTCAAAGTGGGAATTAGTTCAGCCATGGCATTGTATTTAGCATTTCAGCAGATTCTGTTTGGCCACTACTAAATATCAGAATTTTGCAGGTTTTTAATCCAAGGCATTGATTGCTTCCAAGCATTGTTTTGGATGCACATGCCATTAATTCACACCTCTTGGAGCCAGCTACTGGCTGGGGGCATCCTGAGGCTAACTGCTTAAAGATATATGACAATATAAACAAGTGCAGGCAAATCTGAGCTCCTCTGATTCTCAGGTAGTCAGGATATGAGCTACCTCCAGTTCAGGATTCCTACATCAGCATTAGCATTATCAGCTCAGACTAATACAGTCTTTAAAAACAGGGTATATGAGCTTGAAATCAATGTCTGCTTGGTCATCTTGAGTCTAAGCTGGGTTGTAGTTGGCCAGCCCCGAATATAGCATGTGTGCTTGCATCTGCCCATTTTGCAGTCTGTAGGCAGTGCAAAGTCCTACGTACGCACAAGAATGCCCAGGTATTAGGCAACCCATTATAGAAAATCACCGAGTGAATCCTAGTCCTGGACAAAAGAACCATCTTAATTTAAGGCATTTATAAGCTTTATTTTTATCTGTGCTTTCCTTCCCCTTTAGCTGGAATCCCTGAATCAGCAGAGGTGGCAGCACCATCTATTTCCCAGGTGGCAGGCTCCTGCTCTTATCCAGCCATAATTTCTGATCAATCCTTCAACAACTCTAGCAATCTCTTTTTTGATTTGGGGTTTTAGTCAGATCAACAAGCTAGAACACCTTGACAATTGCAGCAAATGCAAAAAAAGGGATGTAAAGTTGGTTGGCTGAAAAGAGTTAGACAGAAACAAGCCAATTGTGAAAACACTTGGAAGACTCACTGGGGAGCCCTAGTCTTCCACCTTTCCTGAAAACGTTAAGACTGATAAAAGAAAGGAAAGAAACGAAGATTGACACAAACAAACAAACAAACAAACAAAAAAACCCAAAACCAAACACCAAAAAAACCCACAAACCAAAAACAAACCCCAAAAAACCCAACCCCAACCCCAAACCCCCAAACCAAAAACCAACCCCAACCCCAAAACCTAAACCCTACCACCATTCTGATGTGAACAGGAGGCTCTAACCTAAACAGCGTCCAGGCCTGGGCCCTAGAACTTGATAATTCATGAAGGTCCCTTACCTTATTTTGGCCCAGTCTCAAGTAGCACTCTCCCAATCTCCTCGGCCAGCAATCACTCTTAATAAGCAACCTGGGTATGGCCACCCTGTTCTGGAGGTAAGGGATTTTAATGGCATGGAACAGTCACCTCTCTGCCAGGGAACACTCCCTGCCCTCTTTTATTTACAGGTACAGCTGTGAATTCAATGAGCTAATAATGAGTAATGGTGCAATTTTGTGCTGGGAAGAGAAACAAAAGGAAATATTGGATGATGAAAAAAGAAAACTCTAAGCCGAAAGCCGTGGGAACTGGCTGGAGAGTATCACATGAAGCTCATAAAAGTATTTCTCTATTTAGACTAGAAAGTTTTTGAAGCATGATCTGAGAAATAAATAACAATAATGAATGCTTTAAAGGAAAGCCTTTTTAAAAAGAAATCAAGAAAAATTGTTTTAAAGGCAGAGGATTTTCCATGTAAACAGAGATCCGGAGACGAGAACAGCAGAACCAGAAGCAATATAAGGTCACTTCTGGAAGCCAGGAATAAAAACAGGATCTGCAGGGTCTCAGTCTGTTGCCTGGGTTTAAGACAAAAAGGCTTCTCACAGTAGGGAATATAGTCTGTAGTGTACTGTGTCCAGGGTCCTGTCTCCATATCTCACGTACTACTGAGAATTTCTTCTTCTCTGAGGCGAATTCTGTAGCAAGTCTCTGCTACCCAAAAATCAAGGCAATACGCTGTTCCAAACAGGTGGAACTAACCTGTGTTCTTTGAGGTGCTAAATAAGAAAATAAACAAAACAGTAAATAATTGCAAATGAAAGCTTTATGAGCAATGAACAGAACTGATGATTATCTGGTATATTGCCTCTGTGTTTCACACAGCATTACGCCATTATTCAGCCGCCTTCTGAGAAAAAGAGTGTCTCCAATCACCAGTGTCTCTCCCTTGCTTTACTCTCTTCTTTAAAATAAATGCTATTGATCGGCAGCAGTCTTTTCTGAAATAGGCAGAAAGATATGTACCTATTAAAGCTCTGTTATTAAGGTTGAATATGATTGGAAAGGAGAATTGATTCCTCCTAGATTTATATCCGTTAGCTTTTCATTGTAATCCCCTATTTGTAACATTTCATTACACACCTTCAGGAGCTATTTTTTCTTCTTTTTATTTCATTCTGTGGATTTTGGTTCTGGTATCCTGAAAGAGTGACCATTATTTTTCCTATTTTTATTATAAATATTATTTTGTATATATGAATTTTGAACCAACTAAATCTTGCAAATTATGTTTTTCTGTAGGAACTTGAGTCAGCCATGTCCATATTGGTTTTTTAGATATGTTTAAAATTACTGCAGAACACATAAGTTTATGAATGTATGTGTCTTGATATCAGTATATAAATCTTCTGTCAGATCAGATTTCTTTGAATACGAAAACTGGCAGTCTCTGCTTAAAAGATTTAAAAAAAAAGTTGGAAGGAGAACTTTTTGAAAAAATATGTCTAAACAAGTGCCACCATTAAAGGGAACAGTCTGAAATAAATCAGAACTTCTAACTGCCCAATCTGCCAGTGTTCTCTAGTGGTTGCCATTTAAGAGCCCAAACAACATGGTTCAGTGCAGGAGAAAAAAGAAAGGTTTGAATCCGAAGCTAGCTGTTCAAGTAGCTCTCTCTCTCCAGTGCCACACATGTCAGCTAAGATATGTCAGCTGGCATATACATTTAGAGTTTCATTTTAAAAAGGGGATTTCTAAAATACCACTTTGAAAAGAGTTGCTTACAAAGTTTCTGTTGCCTTTAACGAGAATAAAGGTAGACCTAAATTATATCAGGCCAGTCAGATCATTTAGGATAGATCTATATAGTAACCATTCATCTATATTTTGATGTGTCTCTAACATAGCAGAAGTGATTTACTAATGTTGTCTGTGTTTCTTGCATTGTCTTCAGCTCTGATTGAACCCTGAGGGCTGTGGTGGTGCATATCCCCTCGCCGCTCCCGGGCCGCTTGTTGGTCTCAGAAATTCCCACGAAACCTCGGCCTTCGTGTACTGAGTCTGGCGGTTGAGCGCTCCTTGACTGTATCAGAAACTCTGTATAGCTGAGCTGGAAACGTACTGCTACTGCCTGGCCCAGGTGCCCAGTAGAACAACACCGAAACCTTGAGAATTTTTAGTAACTACCACCTCAGATTGTGGCCAGGATGGAAATTTACGGATGACTAAAGCGAACCATCTTGTGAACCTATAAACGGTGGTCCTAAGTGAGGCCCTTTGAGCTCTCCTGGACCACAGCGGGCAGTGCCTAGCATCTGCCTCTGGATGGGACGCCTCTCAGAGCTCGCGACCTCTCGGGTCTGCGATATTCGGAGGACCGTTGCCAATGACAGGGCCTGGGCTGAACCCCCTTCACTCCTCAAAGCTCAACCCTTTGCCCATTGAGAGGGAATGCCTAGACATTCAATGTGAACATTTCTTCACTGAAATCAAGGGGAATTTTTAACAGGTATGCCTTCTGTACATAATTTTTTTTTTTTCTGTCTGTCTGTATGTGTGGACTAATAGTAAGCATAATCTGTAATTAAGTCGTGATTATAGTAGATTCTACTAACACTTATTTCGTAAATATTAAATTAGTAATGATTAAGTGCTACTAAAGTTTGTAAATGATTAGTTGATAATTAAGTGCTGCTAAACACATATAGTCCCTAAGATATAAACCCTTAGATGATTTTCCTTTACATGTTTCATTCGTGTAATAAGTAATAGAGTGAACCTTGCCATTGAATTCTGTTAGGTCACACCTTTATAAATCTCTGTTAAAATAACTTTCTGCTAATACCTTTGATGGTGATTCTTTAAGCTGCCTCTAAACCACTGATTTGCAACAAGGGCTCAGCATTGTATCTGAACAAATATTTTTGAAAGCAAATGTATCTTTGGGTTGCCTGAAGTTATTATTGAATCCAAGCTGAGTTAGAAGAAATAAAAGTGTTTGGAAATGTGAAAACAAGCCAACTCAGGCTAGAATCATGAACAGATGAGGCATGATTTGTAAAAGTTAAGGAAAGTGTTGCTTGTTTCTGAACATCTCTGAAGAATTTCTTAACTAATGGGCTGAAGATTGTCATTGTGGCAAAAGAAATAATGAAATTCTAAGTTTTGAAGTGGTCATGCATACCTAGTACTTTTCCCATTTCTCCTGTTTGGAAAAAAAATTCTAGAAAAATGTCTAAAACCAAAAAAATTCAGGATGACCCATAATGTTTGGTTTCACTTCTTAGTTCACCCATGAAACTAAATCATCTCTAAAAGTCAACAGACAAACAAATAAACAAACAAAACCTATGCACACTGTTGTTTGTCTTTAAATAGAATGAAATTTAAGCATTTCTCACAACATGATTTCCTGAATATATGATTTGAACTGTGCATATATGCATTGCTGAACTGGAGTTTATTTGAAGCGTTTTTGATTTAAAAAAAAAAAAAGTACTGTAAGCACTTTATTTCAAAAGTGAGATACTTAATAACTGTGGGAGTTTGGGGCTGTTTTTTTATTTTGTTTTGTTTTGGTTTGTTTTTTAAATTATTCTGACTCCAAGTCTAAAGACCAGTTATAGAACCGTTTATCAAAAAGGTGTTTGGTACCTCATGCACAGTGAAGTGGAGATCCTTTCCAGTGCAACTTTTGAGTTTCTGAATCTGTTCCAATTCTCCTTCTAACACTTTTTTGCTTCTTTGCTATTGTTATTTTGCATCAGAATACAATCAGGTTCTTAGACCTTTCCCACTAATTTCATCAAAATGCTAATGAGCTGGGTTTGTTCACCTTTTTAAAGAAAATTGAGCTGCTTCTTGAGCAACAATCTAATAAGGAGATGGACCTATATTTCTATACTTTTGAAGTTCAATATAATTTCTCTATAAATATGTTAGAGCAAACAATGGAGAATCTGCTTTGCCTGATATTTTAAAAATAATTTTAAAAAAACATAATAGGAAGCAACACAATAGCATTTAATTTATTTGATGGCTATGATTAAATATGAATGTCAAACTTGAGAAGGTTCAGAGAGATGCCAGAAGAGCAAGCTTGCTTTTTGTAGGTTTATGTTCCTATGGAGAGTTTAATTAATATCCTTTTTCTTGAATCACACAGCTTTTATGATGATCGAAGAGAAAGGAAAGAAAAAAACAATTAAAAAAAGAATTGTCCAAAAATACATGCATACATGGGGAAATTATTGAACATTTTCAATAAAGGCAGAAGAGGTTGCTTTTAGTCCATAATCTTTAGCAGCAGTATGATGCTATTCCTTACTGAGCTGTGGGTTTGTAAAGGCAATATTATGTTCAGTGGTGTAAACCCTGGTCCTGAGCTTGTACTGTGATCTTCCGGGGCAAGTACAGAAAATTAAGGACTCTGGAAATAACTTTGTGCTGGTGGACACTGGTTACAGGTGACAAGTCAGACTATAGTCGGACAGAATATCATCTCTAAAAATTGTATCAACTGAACTGACTGGCAAAGATTCACTTATTGTTCCATGACCTATAAACACAAGAAAGATAATATAATTGTATTAAAATAATGTTATACATTGCAGCCTTCTCAGGCAGACAAAGCTGTGAAGAATGCATAGTGGAGGTTGAAGATACCTTAATAAAATGAAACTAGACTAGTGCTGGAATAAGTGATAGTTACTTAGCAGTGAGGATAATAAACATTAGACAGATTACAAAGGGAATGTGTAGGTTCACTGTCACATAATCGCAATGTAGATATCTGCAAATCAGATGTCTCTTTCTATGCCTCTCTAAAGTAACCCTATCTAAGTTCTATAAATAATGCAGATGAATGGGGATTTTTAGGGTATCTTCCACTGATCTGCTTAAGGTACTTAATTCGCAATGACATAAAGCATGACATAGAACATGTATTTCTGGGTTACTAACATGTCAGTTGTTGGGCAAATGTTCATCTCTGGAGTCTTTTAGAGCAACATATATATATATATTTTCCTTTTTACCTGTGGAAATGTGTTTTAATCCATGTCTGAAATAAAAAAAATATTATTGGTAGAGAAGACAGTAAAACAGGGATGAATGGTATTGGTGAAAGTTTTAAAACTAGGATTTTTTTTCCTAATTGAGATGTTACAACAAAATGTGCATAAGCACACGCACAAGAGGCACCAAGCTCCCAATAATTTCTTTGTCTCTAGCCTAAAGGGTGTTTAATTATTCTATGCACAGAAGAACATTTTTAGCAGGAGAGGCTAAAAAAATAATAATTAGGTAATCCACAGGGGAAAAAAAGAAGTATTAAAACTTTATTTAAAAAACCCAACAACACAAAGCCCCAAACCCCCCCCTCCAAAACCACCTGAATGAGTGTACTACCCAGTAGTTGGCAGGTTTAACAGCCTACACTGCTCTGAAAGCTTCTGCAGGTAGTCAAGACCCATCCCATCACTTGTCCCTCAATTGCTTCCTGGGTTGTCTTGTAGGTATGTCAACCCTGGGGAGCCTGTGTGCCATTAGAGGGACATGTGTGTGCCAATAGCCTTCCTTCTCAGGAAGGAAGCCAGCAACCTCCCCCTGAGGCATCCTCAGCAGTCAGTCTCAGAGACGGGTCTTTAAAAGTTGATGCTTGCATATTTTTTAAAAATTATTATTTTATTTTAAATATTGTCAAACAGTCCATTTCATTTTAAACATTATTGCAAATAAAACTGGAGGTTCTCTTTGACACACACCATGTTTTTTTTTCATTTCACCAATCATTCAATTGTTTTCCAAGTTTGTCTCGTTGAGATATACATACGGGTTCTTTTTTTTTTTACTCACCAGCAAACCAAAATCCCAGTTATAAGAACATTTCTTTTAAAATAACTGGTCCATATGGAAATTGCTTCTTAATACTTGTCAGCTAATGGTACATTTCTGTATAAAAACATGAAGATTTATTCTGATTCTGAACAAAATCATTATTTTCTATCTAATATAATAGTGGGTGTTCCCATTATCCACGTAAATGATTAGTTGTTTTAAAGCTTACTAAGCTCTTGAACTCAGTAATATGTTATGGCAATGATTTCTACCAGTTAAACAGATTTCCACTGTGAAAAACAGACGTCTTGTCATCAGTTGTAAATCTGTTCCTATCTGTTTACTTTAGTTTCACTTTTAAAAGGTTAAACAAAAGTCTTTGAGTCTGCTCTTTCACTTATTATTTCTACAGCTTTATGTACATCTCTACTGCAATGTATGACTATCTTTTCAATCCTTCTTTCTTTGTGATAAAAAATAAATCTTTCCTTTACATCTACAATCACTTTTAACAAAAGCGATTACAAAAGCACAAGTTAGTCACAAGTAAACTTTGGGATGAAACCAGAGAGAAAAGTGCTGTCGGAGCTTTCATAGATGTAAGAATTATGAAGGACAAGCCCTCAGGTAGAAATTAAATGCTTGAATTCATAACTTCTTTAGCCAGGGTTCAGGTAAGTTGGAAGAGAAGGAAAAATATCGGGACTTTCAATAACTCTTGTGCCATTTGTTAGCCCTTGGTGATGTGTCCCTCTATAGTCCACTTTATAAGAAAGGTAAGAGTTGCTTCATTCTCCAGCAAGTCTGACTGCATGTATGAGGCACCAAAATGCACAGGTTGAAAAGCTTGCAAGAGCAGATGAACCTCTAAACCTACCATGCTGTGTCAAAGTGGTTGAAACGAATTTGCTTATAGCTAAGTGAATTGAGTTCTGACTTCCTGACCTCTTTTGATTTCACATCCAATGTCAAGCCCTGACAATACTGCTGCAGGTAGGGTTATTTTCTTGACATTCTTCAATAACATGAGTTTCTTCAAAGCACTTCTAAAATGACAGTTTTCACAACCTGACAGGAAAGAATTTGCAACTACAGCAATATCTGTGATTGCAGATATTCAATCAGAACTCTCCTTTTTTGGCAGAAGACATTAAAAGAGAACAGCTGCAGGGAATAAATGAGGTTTGTCCAGTTTTATGGTTAAAGAAGTACTCCCAGAAGCAGAAAATGAGGGATTCCATTCCTGTTTTATTCTCATGGATCCTCAGTATATTATTAAACAGGCTTCTGCAAATATGCCTATAATAGTAAAATAAACAGTGCCAGAGCCCATTTTCTGTCTCTGAAGTGAACTGTTTTAGTCTGGCTCTGTGCCTATGAATTGTCTGGGAGATTTGACCTGAGGCTGAAACAGTTAAGGATTGTTCTGACAGTGGCTAGTCCCTTGTGCTGCTTAATTTGCTAGTACGTGCATAAGGCACAGGGATGCTAGTGCAAGTGCCCACAAGCAATTTATTGACATTTGTGTGGTATTCCTTCTACGCTAATTTATCTGTGTAGACAACATGCTGATAGAGCTGGATTGCTATTCTTGGTAAGGCATATTTCCTCTATTTTAGTCCCTCATTAATAAATGGGATAGGAAGGAAGGGGGATAGTTCTTCCTTTGTCAATGCTAGTTGTTTAAATCATAAGCCATAGCAGAAATTGTTTTTTCTTTCTTTGTACTTGAGAGATGCTACGATTTAGATCACAGCTGGGTGATTTAAGATGCTCTGGTGCTACAGTAGTCTGGCTGATTTTAAATAAGAAGGACAACTGAACATTTTTTAGTTTCAACTTAGAAAAGCAATACCTTTTCCTTTAAATAGAAATCTGTGTAACCTGAACCATGAAAAAGCAGCTCATTTCCAAGTTTAAGATGTACCTAACTTAATTTCTGAATACTTTGAAGCCATTCATCATGCTCAGC
>NW_009223690.1:27836-47643 GCF_000690835.1 Fulmarus glacialis | reverse complement strand
GCAGGAAGTAATCAACCTGGAGGAAGTGCATAATGCTCTGAACACAGATGGGATTTCAGCTGAACTTAGTTTTCCTGTCATGGAGCGGTGTGACATCAAGATGAGAAAAAATTGCTTGCGTTGATCTGATAAAATAATTAGCTCAGCCACATAATTACTGTTAGTGCTATGTGCTATCCCTGCCATCAGGTGCTTTGCCCTGCTCTCAAGCCACTAAAACCTAATATACAGCAAATGATCTCAGCATGTCATCTGCTTGATGTCCTCACTACAATCACTTTTGAAGACAGACTGAGCACATTAATGTATTTTCATTCATTATAATTGTCTCTAGTACCTCAACAGAATTGAAGCCAAACAACCACACCGTGGCTTTGGAAGAAAAATGGCACTGCCATTCTAAGCTGGAAATAGTGATTGTAGTTCAAAAGTATATTTATTTTCACAACTGTAGTTAAATCACTAGAGTAACAACAACAACAAGAACCTCAAAATCATACCTTAAGAAAGCTCAAACAAACAAACAATAAGATTTAAGGGCAATATTAATAGCCTTTGTGTAATGTTGTGTTTCATATGCTGAAATTGCATACTATTTATAGTTCATACTGTGAGAGCTGAAGTAATATCTTGCTTTGACAGACCTGTACTTGAAGTATATTTATGAAGTAGGTTTATATTAATATGAGAAGTCAGATAGAAGTGCCTACATTTCTCAACAGATGAAACTAAGAAGCTGCAAAAAAAAATTTTTTTAAGAATACATCTTGAATCACCAAGGTGATTCACCCTCCCCCATTTGTTGATGGAACATTAAAAGGTTCCCACTCCATGTTGAACTGCAGCATATTCATTTCTATAGAGGAGAGCTCGAAAGTTTTCAGGAACCAAAGTGACCATGCAAATGACCATGTATCCTGAATAGGCTAACATTTGTAAAGACACCATAACAAAATAGAAGGTTTCAGCTTTATACTTAATACTTCAAATTCTCTGATTAACAATATCCTTAATTTAGTGGCATTTACCTCACCAATCAGCAATATTATACAATTTCTGTTGAATGATAATGAAGTTTTATTCAATTTCTATGATAAATTGGGAGATCCACATAGACTTATGCTTTGCCCTCTCCCTGGTTCTTTCTGGGACAACCATCTATTCTGTAAATCAAATGGTGAAAGGATTCTTCACTGCTTAATTAATTAAATGCTGTGAAATAGCACGCATGAAAGAAATTAGACAAATAAAGATCTTGCTTTTTTATCTGTGGCTCTAAACATCTCTCCAGCATCTGACAGATGGAAAAGATTTCCCTTTTAAAGGTATGCCTATATCAGGACTTTATTTTAAGGTGAACATTCAATATTCTGGGTATGTTATACAAATTGCATAGCCTTAAAATCTAGTTTTATAGCATAGGTGGCCAGTCTTGAAAATTATTTGTATTTATTTGTTCACTGAAAAGCAACCAAATATATGAAATGAATGAAAATGCTCATTTCTGAATATCTGTTAAAGCATCTGTCAGTTATTGAATCTGATCTATGAAGGAGGGTAGACTGTGGGTCTTGCAGCAGAAAACGTATAGATAGAAAGGGAAAAATGCATTGAGGAAAGAGGAAACCTGGTTTAGAAGAACTGTTACATGGGCAAACTGACAGCAACAGCACAGTGTAACACAATTCCTGCCTGTCGTCTTATAAGTGAATAATCCTTAATGCGTGATTTATCAAAATGCACTGACAGCTACCACTGGACTAGCCATAAGTCCCAACTGGGCATGAGTCCCAGTTTGCGGAGTAGCGTACAAATTCATAGAGTAGCCCTGTATCCCAAGGGGTTTGTACTCCGGTTTACACAATGTTTAACTGTAAGAGAGACGGGTTAATGGAGTATGAAAGAACCATTAATAGGATAATACACTTAGGGTGGAAATGGGTATAAATTTCATAATGGACTTTCGCAGATTTTTTTTTCTTTCCCTAATGAATATCTCTTTTTGGCTGCTTGCAGCTTTGCCCAATAATAAATATGGGAGGATACTGTCCAAGTCACCATCTGAGGTTTTGTGGAAGTATCAGTTAAATTTTGACCATTTCCAAGTAGATGAATAGGGAAAATACACTGCTGTTAAAAACAACTGGCTTGAAACTAATAGCAGCAATGAGAAACAGCAACATCTCTATTCTTGATGAGAGGACATAACTTTTGAAATAGGAGACCAGACTGCCATTTTGATATAAGGAATGTGCGTTTTGCTCTGCCCTGAAAATTTACTCAAACTTAACAAAAGTTATAAACATTTAAAATACATTATTTTGAAAATAGATGACTGAGTCATTCTGTTGGAAACTTCTGAGACATAATTTCATTTATTACTAAATGTAATTGAAGAAGAAAAGTCTGAATTTCAGTTATTTCTATTCTAAGTTAATTATGAAAAGTGAATAATAATGCTCTGCCATTTAGTGAAAGGTTTTGCTGCTTTAATGCTATTTTAACACAGTTTAGTTCTCCCGTTAGTGGCAATGTTTTTTAAATAGATATAACTATTTACATTTTTCTGAACATCATAATCAATATGTGTATCTTTTAAGCATAACCTATTTCCAATCTTTTTTTTATTCTACAAAACTGCAAAATTCACTGTTGAGTTCTAAAATTCAAAATGACTGAATGATCATAGATAACAAGCATTCAAAATGTATTGTGCATAATTATTAGATTCTTTCTCCATTTGTCCTTCTGCTTCCTGCTGTCTCTGTTGCCCATCAGTGAGTTATACATTTAAAAGGAGGAAAGAAATCTATTGACTGTAGAGTCGAATTCAGTTAATATGCCTCACACTAGCAGGACAATGCATGTAACACAGCAGGCCTAATTTGCTGTCCATCTCTGGCTATGAATATTACCACCAAATGTCTGCAGTCAAGTGGTTTTCATTACACTGAAGTTCTGGAGTGTGGGATTTTCTGCAAAGTTTAATGACCAAAGTTCTTTATTTGAAAAAGTACTCTCTTACAATGGCATTCTGATGGGTGGCACAAGCAAGCGAAGTATGTAAAAAAGTGGATCCACTGAAAAACACGAAAATGCAGCCTGTCACAGTATCTGAAGCACAGAGTAACCAATGAAACAACCTTCTAAAGGAGCAGCAAAGGAGCAGCTTGGTAGCTTTTATATGTAAATAAACATATTCCCTGGGAATGGGTTCTTCTAATTGATTGCCAAGTCCATGAGAACACTTCAGTACATTATTTTCTGGAAGCAGAAAGCATGGCTGTGGCTTTGAAAGGCGAATGTGCAAGGCTAGTGTTATGTTTAAAGCCAAAAGAGAAATTCAGCAGGGGAACTTCTTTCTTCAAATAGTTGCCCTGTTTTATGGCTGGGTTATCAAAGGTGCTGCACACTCTCTGCTGTATTCAATACCTTGTTCTCATTATACTCGTTGCCAGTAGCACTAATCATTCCTCTATTTTTACACTGAGCATTGACATTGTGAATTCACTATGGAGAGCAGGAGCGAAAAAAAAAAAAAAAGGAATCAAGAAAATTTTGGGTTGTATAAATATTTTGGGATCATTTATTAAGAGATAATGATTTCAGTACATCCACATACACCTGTAATTGTCCTAATTCTCTACAATATTCTTCAAGTTAAAGCTCTTTCCTTTGA
Organism: Fulmarus glacialis; assembly: GCF_000690835.1. Classification (NCBI taxonomy): domain Eukaryota; kingdom Metazoa; phylum Chordata; class Aves; order Procellariiformes; family Procellariidae; genus Fulmarus; species Fulmarus glacialis. The sequence goes on along the minus strand of NW_009223690.1, from coordinate 43,964 downwards.
TCATGCCAAGTTCCTTTACTGGTTTAATAAGAGCCAGGCAGGGGAGGATGTGTTCTGGTCCACACTGCAATTTACAATGTACAACAAAGTAACTGCCCTTTGGGCTTGATCAGAGCTACTTAGAGAGTAGGGAGTTTAGGCTTATCCAGGTTGTTACAGAATGACTCAGCTTTCTTTAAAACACGGGTATAGGAGCAGAAAATAGACGACTATGTTTTCAGAGGATAGTTGATGGAGTGGAGCCATTTTAGAGCATATCATTATATGATGTACTGCTGATATTAATAAATTGCAAGTAAATCAGTACCCAGTTGCCATGCCTGAAAGAGTCTAAAAAATCATCTACCAGGCATTTGTGTTCCTGACAGAAAAGGACTATGGCTATACTGGTAAACTGAAGGATGCCTGGACTTGTGGCCAACTGAAAAGGTATTTTAACCTCTGAAAGAAAGTGCTAGCATTTAAATCACAAGCTGGAAAAATTACCTGACCCTTGACCTGAAATTACCTGAACTCCTGACCCTTGCATGGAGCTATTAGCTAAAGTGCTGGCTGGCCTAAGCCAAAATAATAGTAAACACCTGTAGACAGTCCAGTTCCCGTACTTGTGCCTGTGCCCTGGCGTTGCTGAGGCTACCAGTGAGGTTGTAGCCTGTTCCTTCTTAGGAGTATCTCTGAAATAGCCCAGGGAAACCACTGTAAACAAAAGTCTGCAGGAAATTACTCTTCGAGCTAACTTAAAGGTCTCCATGGAAGGAAAGAATCCACTTGGAAGAAAGTAGTTTATTCAAAAAAAAACCCCTCTCAAAATATACACATCAATTTAAAGTGTGTTCTGATTTAAGGGTGTGTAATCCTCTACTTTTAGATCAGCTAGCTACTGGACTAGAAACATAAAGGAAAATGGCAGTAAGCGACTTTAACAAATTCTGAGACTTTGTTACTATGTAAAAACTGGAAGCATGTCTAATCCTTTCTAAATCTAGTCAATCTAAATGAAAAGCAATACATATAATGATATGAAAGAAAGACTCCTTTAAGGACATAGCTTTTGACAAGAGTTATCTAACGTCTGTAAACCATAATCTATGATGATAATGGTAACAAAGATTATGATGATGGTTATGAAGAAGAAAATAATAATAAAAGAAAACTTAATTATGTAGAAAACTTCTCAGTACCCCTGGGATGTTTGAATGGATAAAATGCCAACACCAAGAAGAAATAACTACAATACATTCAAGAAAAAAACACAAGATCTGGCTGTCTTCTGGTTTGTGGCGTATAGCAGTAAAATGATGACCAAGAAAATTATATTCCTTTTACTCCTCATTTGCATGGCATGACCTACGAAAAATGTAGCATTTAACAAAACCACTTGCATTACTGCAATCTAAGGACGGTGCCCCTAATGGTACCAGCACTACGAACAATACCATTAAAAACTGTTTACCTCCTATGGCCATTGTTCCTACAGTTATGTGAGCTGTATGAAACCTGAGGTCAAATTTGAACTGAGAGACAAACTTCCTAAACTAAAACATTAATTCAAACTCTCTTGGGATTATTCAAGAAAGACAAATGGAGAGGCATCCTATCTTTTATTTTTAAGTCATTACAGAAAAAGTAAATACCCTGGAAGGAAATGAAAGAATGGGGAAAAATAGGCTGATGATTGTGAACGATTTAGTAGTGAGTTACCTAAAATGCTGAGAACATGCTTATAGAACTATGAAACCAAAAGCAAGATTATTGCTCGCTGTGTTTTTTAACTCTAGTGGCTGAATTACACTGTATGATTATTAACTAGTACAAGACATAAATCCGGTAGCTGCTACTCAATTTTACCTGCATTCAGTATCAAATAACATGCTTTTCTATATTATTTTTTAATATAATCAGAAAAAAATGCTGTTAACAAATAACAGAAAAGGATTAGAAAAACACTTTGGTTTTATGCTGGTTTTGGCTGGGATAGAGTTAATTTTCTTCATAGTAGCTAGTATGGAGCTATGTTTTGGATTTGTGCTGAAAACAGTGTTGATAACACAGGGATGTTTTCATTACTGCTGAGCAGTGCTTACACAGAGTCAAGGCCTTTTCTGCTCCTCACCCCACCCCACCAGCGACTAGGCTGGGGGTGCACAAGGAGTTGGGAGGGGACGCAGCTGGGACACCTGACCCCAGCTGACCAAAGGGATATTCCATACCATATGACGTCATGCTCAGCATATAAAGCTGGGGAAAGAAGGATGAAGCAGGGACGTTCGGAATGATGTCATTTGTCTTCCCAAGTCACCGTTACGCGTGATGGAGCCCTGCTTTCCTGGAGATGGCTGAACACCTGCCTGCCGATGGGAAGTAGGGAATGAATTCCTTGTTTTGCTTTGCTTGCGTGCGCGGCTTTCGCTTTCCCTATTAAACTGTTTTTATGTCAACCCACAAGTTTTCTCACTTTTACCCTTCCGATTCTCTCCCCCATCCCACCAGGGGGGAGTGAGCGAGTGGCTGGGGGGGGCTTAGTTGCCAGCTGGGGTTAAACCACAACAGTTCCTAAGTTCAGTCTGCATCAGGAAAAAGAAATTGAAAAAAAGGAAAAGGAAAACTAGGCATGGTTATTTCAACACCTGTACAAAATAATTTAAATGAAGACAAAATTAATCAACTTATGGATAGCCATTTTTACACATCAAAGTTGCTATTACACAGAAGGAAAAACAACCCCTACAATAATTAAAGTGGGAATATACTTCCTTCATAAATTAAGCATTGTTTATGTTATATATAATTCACAAAGTTAAACTCAGACTCACAGTAAAGCATTGAGTATGAATTCATATTCAACCTTTGCAGGATATGGTGAAGTGATCACAGACCACTAATTAATAATTTTATGATCATCTTTTTTCCCTATAAGTGAGGGCTTTTACAAAATTAGATCTTTTTTTCTCCCTTTTTTAGGGGTAGAAATGAATATTTAAATATCTGATTCCAGGTACAGTTTTGTGCTCTTTTGGGACTGAACATTTCTAATTAGGTTTATATAGCCCTTAGCCAAATTACTAGAGTAGTCTTTTCAGTGTTTTCTATGCAAAAATGTAGGCCAGTCAACATTACACAAACTTCTGCATCAACTAAGGCACGCTCCACTCCACTTCTGACAGCAGTGCATGTGCTCTATTAACTGGGTGCTAGCTTGCTCAAGCGACTCTGTATTAAGTAGGATTATTGTTATATCTATCAGCAGACTATATTATTAAAAGGAAACTGTTAATTCTAGAAATGCACTGAAACAAGTTTAAAAAAATAACACCATATATAGCTGTTGGTAGGATCCTAAGACTTAGGATCCTAAGATCTTAATAGACCCCTTCTGACTCTACTCAGAACAGTTTGGAAAGGGCAGTTACTTCATATGGTCTTATATTACATTAAGGTTAAGATAGTTCCAATATTTTCATAGAATTAAGTGAAAAAAAAGTGAGCAAAAGTTGGCATGTAATCAGTGTGCAGTGGAATAATTACTCACAACTTCATTTGCTATCAGTTGCCAAACTATCCTTAACCAGACGTCGTACTAAGCGCTGTGAAAATGAATAGGAGAAAAAGCTTTCATTGGGGCACATCCCTAGGGCAGGGAAGGGAATCACAGCTCCATAGATCCTCCGCTGAACATAGGTGGATGTTGCTCCTGCTCCCTTCCTGGACACAGGGCATGCAGTACTGAATCATTGAAATAGTGCATGTAAGCCAGCTCTTGGCAGTGAACAACGTTTTGTTCTTCCTCTTCTTGATTTTTCCAACAAAGTAGCTAGTACTAATGTTTCCTGCTTTTTGAAATGGGCCATGCTATCCATGTAATCCATCTCCTTCCTGTATCACCACTCTCCTGAGCTTCAGCTTCTGGGTCCTTCCAGCTTAACCACCCTCACATTGTCCATTCTTACTCTCATTGATAACCTCCTCGTCTTCATTCACAGCATCCCCTGTTAGCTCCCACACTATACTGATCTCCAACCCCATGCACAAAATATCCTCTTCTACTGCGAACCAATTTGATGCTCACTGCCAGGGCAGCTGTGTGCTCACTAGCACAGCTCTGCTAGCATTTTGGAGCCAGCACACACCAGCGTTCTCACACTCTGGTGCACTGCTGTGGTGTCTTATTGATGGTGGGTCCATGGCAGATATAGAACAGAAAGTTCAAGGGACTGCATCGGGATGGTGTGGGATAATATTCTTCCTGATTCATAGTAATTAGAAGAGAGTGAAAATGAGAATTTCCCCAAAACCTTTTTTTTACAAAGATGTATTAAAATCACTTTGGGTATTTACGTTAGCTATGCAAAAGTCAGTGGTTGACTGGATCCTGCATAGATAGCTTTTAGCCTCAGGAACATACTCTGAGTGGGTACATTCCAGTAAGCTAAGTATGCGTTATGTAAAAATAGAAATGTGTCCATTTATGAGGTTTGAATTTACTAATTGTAAGAATCCTCAAGTGTCTCTTTGCTCTTGCAGAATGAAATAGAGAGACTAGAAATTCCTGGTTTGTATAAGGCATTCATCATAACAAATACAGAGAAAACAGAGAGAAGCAGGTAGAATATGTGTAGCTAGGGCTGATAAACACAGGAACATATACTTACTCTCATATGCACTTTTTTTCATTACAGGGCAGTAGAGGAACCATAGGAAAAAATGAAAGAAACAAACCACTGAACACCTGAGCTGTAGTGCATCACTCACAGTCTGACACGCAGGTGCATCTTTAAGTCATGGGGCTGTCTCTGCGAGTCTTTACCATTGAATGTCGGGAGCCAAGATGAGGGTAAGTGAATCTCATGGTTTGAATGGAGTTACACTCATTTATTAACACATAATTTACCCAGATTGTCAGATTCCAGAGCTAAGAAAGCCTGTCTAGATAAGGAATGGATTGCCACTGTGACTATACCAACAAAGCCTCTAAATGGAGAGAGCTTATAACAGGATAACAGCTCTTGAAACAACAGTTTATTTTGCTCTCCTAAGTGAAAGGTGCTATATCAAAACCAGTGTGTTTTAGGGTTTTTTTTTAGTATTACTGCCTTTGTCTGTCTTTGTTGTTGTGGCTATTGTTTGAATGGCATAGATATACTATATCTATATGGCTATACTAGATAGGTAGTTAATAACAGATAATTTTAGCATTATCAACATATTAAAGCTACGCAAGTATTTAAATACATGCTAGTCCAAACGTTCCAGCTTAGTAATTGATAGCAAGAAGAATGACAGTGAGGTCTTAGAACCCCAAATCTCAGACTATGCAAGGCTGTAAAAATCATCATTAATATTCTGACTTATACCTGAAAGCACATTCAAAGTCAGAAAAGAAATTTAGTACAGGTGTCAGCAGGATTGACAAAGATTTTTGTTCTGCATCCAATTAGAGTCAAACAATTTAGCAGAGATGATGATCTTAACCTGTTCAAGGATATTGAAAAGGAGATATCTTTTAAAATTTAAACTGTGTGTAGTTGTGAAGACCTTGACAAGTAAGGACATCTGTTTCATGAAAGACCCTTGCAATATACTACAGCTCCCCTGCAATATTTCTATTTCTTCTGTTTTTCAGACCTGAAGAGATACTTCCTGATTCTTCCCAGAAGCCACAGGAGGAGTATTCCATCAGACTTTATTTCAGTGGGTAGTGGCTATTATTATGAAATGTTTATACCACATTACACCACGATGTTTAAATCAAGCTAAGGATCCTAATATTTTAAGGCACTACATAAAAAAGCCATTTCTAGCCCAGAAAATTACAGTTTGATATTGACTGTTGCCGGTGCCCTACTCCAGATAAGATGACCCTAGTCTGACAATGAAATGGCAACGGATAGAAACTAAAAATAACTTCTTATTTATTTTCTGTCCTAGAATAGCATAGTCTTATTAGACTCTAGTACACCATTACATGCTGCCAAAATGCACCTGAAATGCAGAATACTTGTCTTTGCAGTGCATGGAATGGAATAAAGCAGAAGAAATAAGAGATAAAATGATAATGCTATTTATTTTTCCTGATGTTACTTCATCTAAACAAAAGCTGGGAGCCACCTGATGTTTTAAGTTTGCAGCAAATTATTTCCCCAGATGTTTTCAGTGGCTGAATCTCCATCTTTTTTTTTTTTTTGTAGATTGAAAATCTCTCAGATGAGCTGTCACCTTCTATTATTAATTAAAATATGAAGAAGAGCTCTGTCGGAAGTACTTTTTCCCCTAAACTCGACAATGAATGCAAGATAAAATTCCATACTGAGATTTGTTTCGTTTGACTGGGTGCCCAGACTGGTAAGAACAACTAAACTAAACTAAAATCAGTATGTATACGGCCTCATTCCACTGCCCTACGTTTGCTCTTACAGCTTCTTATAACTTTTAGGAGAGAACTATATTACCTTTGAAATTTCTTTCTCCTCTCCATACATACTAGCCAGGAAAACACTAGAAATGACAGGAGCGGAAACCTTATAAGCTGCCACCCGTAACTGCAATCAAGCTGTTCCTAATAACTTCACGAATGAGATGAAAACTTCCTACCGTGGGGCCTGAAAGCTGTGCACCGCCAGCCATCTCTCCTAATGTAATGCTGAGAGCCATCCAACTTTCTAACATGGCAGGGGCATATTAGCACTACCTTCATTAGGGCGCAACAAAAACTTAGGTCTCTAGATATTCGTAGTTGGTTATAGTTTAACAAAAAATAATCTGATTGACATTTGCAATGCATGTTATCTCAGTCTAGTAAAAACAACAAAGCTCCCTTCTCCCCAAACAGGTAGCCTAAGCAGTACATCTGTTTCAAAGAATAAGGTCATGAAACGCATACATCATTCTACTAAAATGTAAAACAAGATTGTTGATTTTTCTTTTTAAACACAACCTGTTTTGATTGAGAAATTGAAGCAAAGAAATCTCTTTAAGTCCCCATGAAAATCTATTCAAATTTGAAAATTATTCCATTTGTACAGAATACTCCTTAGACCTCTGATTAATTCCTAAGAGGTTTTGTCCATCTTTAGCACAGAGATTGCCTTCCCCTGTAAGCAAATACCTGTGAAATCCATTAAGTAAGCATGTATCTCACCCGTCTGACATACTGAATTTCACAAAGGATGACAACTCACAGGTGCCACTAGTTATTTTATATTGCTTGATATGACCCAGAGAGTGGATCTAAATTTTCCACCTTTGAAAGACTGCATGAAAAGAAAGAAGAGTCGTCTAGTTAAAGCAATTACTTGGTGACCCAGACAGCAGAGTACTTGCATGGGAATATAATTATCTGATTGTAGTTAAGTCGCTGAAACTCAAGTTTTTCAGAGTAGAGCACCAACTACACGTTTCTCATTTTCTAGGTGTTTAACTTGAGACTGTAGGGTCTGATTTATAGAAGTGCAAATGCAGTCAATAGAGATTGTGCTTTGAATGTTTAAAATGCAATATAAACACTCCGTAAAATCAGATCCTGCATTTCTTATACTGGACAGCTAGAATTTCTAGATACTCTTGAATTTAATCAAGCAAAGTCAACAACCTTACTTAGTATAATGGGGATAATACTCTGTTCATCTCACAAGATCTTATGGAAATAAATTCACAGCTTTATGTGAAACAGAGGGATATGATTGTGGGGGCAAATAGGGAGGATGGGACAAAATGAATAATATTGTCTTAAGAAAAGTAGTTAAACATAAGTCCACATATCACAAAATGAGAAGAGGTTATAATATAAACTATATTCAGTCAGATTGAGGAAAAGTAGTTCAGGAACATATAATAAATATTATAATAAAATTGGTTTAATAATTTAATTTTTACTTTTCCTTTTTATTTTTTAAGTGCTTACTTAGAGATTTAACATGGTTCTATTTTTTTCCTTTCACAGTTCTTTCATAAATACCTTTTAAAAAAAAAAAATAAAAGTGTCCAAGTTATATTGTGAATCACATCATTGAATTAAAAAAATTATTTTCTGTGTGATGGGTATTAAAGACTAAGTTTAGAATACCTTCTTCGGATACCTAACCCAGTGTGTAAAGCGTGCATTTCTGTACATAGACAGAATTAGGTAGCTCTGCAGGGGAGGAATATACTTCTACACAATGATGATGAAATGCAACAAGACACTTCTATAATGCTATTTTTAGAATGTGAATTACAGTAATCTTGGTGCAGTTAATTCCCATACATCACAGCTGAAATTTACTAACTCCACAAATCAGAGGGGAAAAAAAAAGTTTCCGATCATTTAAACTGAATGATCCTTAGTTCAAGGATTTTCTGTTGCCTGGTGGTTCCTGCTGTTTGTTAAATCCTGGAAAAATATAGTTTTTATGTTATTTGTAGCCTCTAGGCAGCACAGAATACAAAATAAAATAAAATAATGTAAAATAGAATAAAATTCCTGTGTAGCATTGTATCAGCTAGTACATTACACTGAAATGAATTCACCTTCCTCTCAATTAATGGATATTTACTACCAATATTAAAAAAAAGGTACTCACAAACTTCATGTTTAATGTTTTGCAAGATTTGTGCTGTTTCTTTCCTTCAGCAAATGAACCACTTATAAATATTTTGAATGTTTTGAATAATGAACCATTTATAAATATAAATGGTGTGGATATGTATATAAAAAGTTATCTGAAAAAAACTGTACAAGTAGATTCCAACTGTATTCACAGAAAATAATATTTCATATCACAAAAAGAGCAAGTTGCCTAGTGAAAACAATTGTATTATTTATGAAATCAACTGTTTTTTAAAAAAAACAGGGTAAAAACCTAATTCTCCACAATTTTTTACAACGTACTTTTTAAAAAAAATTTTGAATATGGTAGTATTGAATGTCAGTCTTCACTGCCTCTTCTGAAAGTTGAAGTCTTCTATTTCTTCAAACAAAAAGATATATGGCTGCTGCTGCCCATGGTGTAAACATGCTTGGTGTGCCCTGGAGGGCCCAATCCAACTCAGCTGAAGACAATGTCTGTCTTTTGATGGACTTCAGTGTATAGTTGAATCGGACCTTAAGGGAAAGGCTGACTAAAAAATGAGTTATATCAAACTCTAAAAGAAAAAGCTCATCTCAGCCACAGTCCAAATCATGTCAACTTTAATAGCAGCTGAATCTGCCCTCAGCCCTTGGCCATTCTGTGAACCTTACCAGCAAAGTGGTGTTTAGTGCAACATCAGTAGGGAGCATGCAAAGAAGACAAAAATCACAATAAAATTTAGTACAAAGAATAAATAGATTCTTTTACTGCAAGAACATTGCTTTCTCTAACCAAAGAGTAGAAATCCTTATGATTTTCAATGCTTTGTGCATGCTCCCGAAAATATTACAAAGCGTAATAAAAAGTCAGACACATAATTGGAGAAATCAACATGCACATTTCAGAATATGCAGACAAATAAATTTCCCAATTTAATGTGATTTTTAACAGAAAACCTTTCATATAGCTGCTAAAGTAAAAGAATATCTGCATGGGGTACTGAAGGCTGAATTCATTAGTTCAATTAAAGCAACTAGCTCTACACAGCTCCACTCAAAGATCTAGGAGACAGCTCTATTTGAACATTTCATTTTAATTGTGATAATATTGGCATTCTCCTCATGAAAGTCTTTAAAGGGAGAATGCAAAATAATAAAAGATATTCTTCTTTTAATCAGATGCAAAGAAGAGAGGATAATAGTCTTATATTTAAGAGAAGAAAATAATTAACAATCAAATATAATGATAGTATTGTTATGCTGATTAGCACACCATGAATGCAGCTTGGTACTGGAATTTGTCAGAAATTTACACTATTTTCTTCTTGTAAGTGTCTGTAGAATGAGGTAAATTCAGGTTATGGAAACACGAGGGGGTATTTTTTTTTTTAACTTATGAAGGGCTAAAAACCTAGCACATTTCTTTTACTAATCAGTGGGGGGAAAATAGTCCTGTTTTTCCCTAAAACAACTTTCGGTAGCACTGGTTGAATTAATCAACAATAATTCATGGGCTAGTACCAGTTTAGCCAGGTTTGCAGATGTTTTATGTCAGGAAAGCAATGCAAACCAGATGGGTGGGTCTGACTCATGACTTCTAATGAAGTTGACAGCAAATGGAACCAGCTATTTAGTCATGGTTGAAGAGATAATCCTTTCAAAATGCTTCAATTTTTACCTTTTCTTGAACATACATAAAATCTTTTCAAACTTTCAGAGGAAGTTCAGAAAACTTTGATTTTCTGTTGCAAGTGTGAGGAACATATATTGTTCCACAATCCACTCCCTGAGATGAACAACTCAAGTATGGCCTCTGAGAGGAAACTTTTAACTTCCAGTCCTGAGTTTTGCTAGAATTAATCTCTTGGGCTGTACATCCCACCATTTAATATCATCTAAGCTGTGGTTCTCTTTACTGGTTCACATTAAGTAAATACAATTTTATAGCCGTTTCAGCCAATGTAATAAATGAGCTTCCCCAAGGAAGAGACATTGTTCCAATAAAAGACACCGAGCAATGTATCTGATAGAGCTCTGTGTGTGTTAGAAGACAGTAACGCTCCAAAGACTGAAATTCAGCCTTGTGTGAGTTGGTGTTCCACTTAAAGGTCTCTAAATTGCCAGCAATTTTGCAATGGTAATTTTCCCCCTAAAAGGCATATTTCACTATGGATACCACAGAGGACTATTATGTGCTGCAGGGCTCTGGGTCAGCTGAGGTTGGAAAAGGCTCCCTCGGGTCTCATAGATGTCAGTAAACTCTCTGCGAATCACAGTAGCTTCAGGGATAAACAACAGAGACTTCAGCTTGTCCTGCTATTCTGAATTGGCCTGCTATGAGTTTCCCAACTTCGGATGTCAGTGAGTGGCAGAGATTATACTGACACTGTCAGAGGTACTGGAACATAGTGATAGAAGGTGAGATAAGCATTTTCCATTGTCAGTGAGGTTCAGGTAAGTGGGAGAACATTGAGCAGTTTTAGTAGCAAATTCTGCTGGGATGCATTTAAACTATAGCTCCTGTCCAATGCAAACCAAAACAAGCAAGCATGTGCTGTTAAAAATTCAGTTCAACAAGGTTGTCTTTTTGCCCAGTTGAATCGGACACAAAACATGACAAAATGCTGTTTTTCTCAAAGTCACTGGGCACGTCAAACTGTTCCTCGAGACTGTGGCAGTTCAAACCAAACCATTCTCTGCTGAGAACTCTGTTCTGGAAATCACTAAGCACACACGTAATATCTAAGCATGTGAGAGGCATCTTGCTGACATCTTTAAGTCTCTTTTTATGCTTGAAGAGAATGAAATGCTAAATGTTTTAGCAGAACAAAATCAAGGCACTCCTCATCTTGATGGGAATTTTTTAAAAGAAAAATGAGTACACATGCAGAAAGTATCAGAATGCAAATAGCTCTCTGTGCTGGCCCAGAAAGGGGCTCTAGTATATGCAGTAACCCGGACTGCAGCCCCTGGACCCCACATTGCCTCTGCATTTCACCTTATCTAATCAATTGGTAAAATACAAAACTAATCCTGGCAGCAAGGACTGGGCCTGAAGGCTTTCAGTGGCCTAAGCAGTAAATGACAGATAATGCCATGTTCTTTCTGACCTAGCGAATTGCGGTGGCTCAGCTTAATCACTAAGGCTGAGAGTACTTCGGCCCAGCACAGCCACAAGTTTCTTATTTAAAACACTCCTTGCAAGAAATGTTTGATCCAGACAGTACAAGCCTTAAACAGTACATAAAACTTCCCCTTTATGTAAATAAAATAGACAAGGGCTTTTTGGTTGCGTAATTTAAGCCACAGAAAAGAAAATCATGAATTATTTGAATACTCTACACTGGATACAAGTTTCTTTAAAAAAATAATGGAATATTATGAATTATCCAGGCATATATCCCTGTGGACGCTGTTCTTAGTTTGCAATTATTTTACGGTATAGTTTTGTAAAGTTTTACATGTTTCAAAACTTCTGGAAGAAGTCCTCAACAAGCAAGAGGATGCAGACAAAGATGTTCCTGGGTATTCCAGGATTCCAGCCACAAGTGAGCAAGAATAGGCCAGGGGTTTAGTGTTTGAAGGCAGTATTTTAGGAAAGCTCCTGAGGCTGGACATAAGTGCCATCTCATAAGAATTCAGCACCTTATAGAAACTTGCACAAGACTTCCCATTTCTCTTCCTTCTTCTTCGCATAAAACACAAGTCAGAAAGGGGATGAAAAATGAATGGTGACAAGGAGTTTTGCTTCATAGCTGCCATGAGGCTTTCTCAGAAGGCAAATCAGTGTCTGCAAATATTGGACTGTACATACTTGAAATGTAATAGTCACTTTCTCTGTTTGCTAGTTGCCAGTCTTTTTGCTCTTCCTTCACGTATGAAGAGAGGAAGAAGACAAAAAGAAGAAATATCACAATGAGATGAACAAGGATCCCCACAAACACAGCTTTCCACCTTAAAGACTCTACCTTCCTAGATTCAAAGAAAAGGTATGTGAAATTAAGACTGTAAATGCATCAGTATATAAAAATAACGCAACTGCGCTCAGAGAATCTGACTGAGTCTCTGACATGACACTGGCCTTTTAAGCACACTTGAGGAAACAGTCTGTGTTGTGCCTTTTCAAAGAGCAGTAACCTGCAAAAATTCTTTTTTCTGCATCCTCTGAGATTTCTCAGTCTGGTCAGTGCACCTGCAAAAGGAAGCAGCCCTTGACTTGAAAAGTAGGTCTGCGTTCACCAGCTTCAGAAGTACCCAACTGGTTAGGATAAATGTGGCAAAGTCTGGCAGGTGGCAGCACATGATGGTAGAGTAAAAAAATACCAAAACCTAGTGCTTTCTTGCAAGTCACTGGTGTATTAACTACAAAAACATTTATGCCCCATACACAGAGTTCATTGATTTCTGGCTTCCCACATTTCCGCAAGCTTATTTTGCTCAGTTTGTTGCTGAAGTTCCGAGTGTGTAATAGCATGAACCCTTTTGATTTGTTTGCCTGCCTAGTGGCCAACTAATAATGGCCTTCACAACAGTAGGGATGGAAACGCAACACATGGCAACATGGCAACATAGTTTGGACCAGCTGGTCTTGGTAGGGGAGGTAAATAATACCCCTGTCCTGTGCCTCTTTTTCTCCCCCACCTCCAGTAAATCTGCATCTGCAGAAGTATGTGCTTGAATTCTTTTAGGTTCAAATAGTTCCAAGAAAAGCCCCTATTTGAAAGCAGTTTGAAAACTATGAGTGAAGCCAACTAAAGTTATATCTCTGTGTCTATTTCAGAGGGAAAATAGCTTTGGGAAGGATCAGGACATTAAAGCACAAATCATTTGGGTTCTACTCTTATGCTTTTCATCAGTGTTGCAACTTTAAAATTTGCACAAAATAATATAAAATAATGTAGTAGGTTTTAAAAATTATCTTAGTATCAGTTAATCATTTACACCAGTCAGTTTCTACCCAGTATTTGACGAAGTTAAGAATCCTTAACATCAATTAAGAATCTGATGGATAATGCCGTTATTCACATGAATTGCCTTAGCCTCCTTTTCAATAGTGCAGATGACTATAGAAAGAGCAGCACAGAAAGGAGAAATTTAGTGTAATAATTCTAATGAGGAAAAAAGGTGCAGGATCCACATTTTATGGACTGAATTTTGATACACCATATTTTAAAATATTAATGCTTGTAAACATTAAAATTCCACATAAAGTAGAACCTATATTTGAAAGGCATGATTAGGATAAAACTAGAAACACCTGCTGGACTGTAAAACAATATGCTTTGCTTTAACTTTCTTACTAACACTTGGCCAATTACTGGCATTTCTAGATAGTAATGAAATTATGAAAATGAAAATTCTTCAAGCACAAAGATTTCTATAGTTGAAATTCAGTTGTTGGTAGTAATAAAGTCACTATATTTTAAAGGCTCACTTTTGCCTTTCCCTAGTAGTATTCTAAGACTATTATAAAATAATCATGGTTCATATTTCTTTTAGTGTTAGTCTTCATACATAATGTGGTCAAAACTGCCATACCGCCGTCACAAGCACTCCGGAACCTGGAGTGGAAAGCTGTCCCACAACTGAAATTCTCTGCCGCTCTAGCTTGTCATAGCTACACTGCACAGTGGAGATGAGCAAATTCACACTGGACAGAGACATTACCCTTGTACAGTCCTCTACTGAAGAGAGTTATTTTGAATACACGCATGCCCTAGTTCAGTTGTGAATTTATACAGGGAAGTATTTCCAAATAAGGGTGAAGTAGGAACTTGTACAGAGCTCTCTCTGAATACACGAATCTCCCACACCAAGCACACTGTCAAAATGAGGTCTGATTTGTCATTTGTGCTTTTGTTAGCCAAAATGATCGTAAACCTTCTGTTTCAATATGAAAGATTGCAAGCTATATAGGAAAGGTGCAGGAGCCACAGGAGAAAGCACTTAGATAAAATTGCTTATTGAAATCCCCACAGCTGGTAGTAGTCTAGAATAGGATCTTTTGGTCAGTGAGGACGTAAAGGGGTATAAGGCTAGAAATAGGGGGGAAAAATAGAGGATAAAATTGGCCTGAGAAAGGCTGTGACTGAATTTGGCTATTAAGAGCATTTACTCTTATTTTACTATTCTCCTATTACGTAACTCTGAAAAAACATAGCTAATAAAAGGTATCAGTTAGTTCAGCACAGACTTAGATGTTAATTAGGAACTTGGTAACTAGACAAAATTAAACTATGCAGTACATAGAGGGAAAAATTCAATGAGATGAGAGAGAAAGAAAGAGAAAGAAAGAGAGAGAGAATCTTGACTACCGATCCAAAATGTTCGTGGTAAGTAGGAAAATGTCAAGTCTATTAATCAAGAAGGGCCAGGTCACATCTGCATTTACAGTGTGCTTCCAGAGATGGCTGAGGTCAATGTTAAAGATTTTAACGACATAATTTGGCTTTGGACAAGGCCCGCAATTTGCCGATGCCTAGTGCTTGGAGTAGTCAGAGAGCACAGGCACCAGGAAAGAGAGGAGGAGGGCAGGAGAGCACAAAGCACTTTGTTCTGTAGCATTCCTCTTTTCATAAATGACTTTGAGCCAGACAGTATCAAGAAACATACATTCTCATACAAACTTCACACCTACTGTTGTGAGGCTTGGTGGATTTACTGGGAGTGATACATTCACGCTGCATCTCACAGAAAGTCTTTTGTTATCTGCTTAGAAGTGTAACATTTCCTGCCCAGAACAATTCATGCTGCTTTTTCACCCCTTCCACCCCTTCCAAACTTTCACAGAGGTCTGGGTCTTAAAACTAAGATTTTTAGTCCAGAGAGATCTATTAAAGCAGTTCTTGTTCTCAGTCGTGTGCTGGGAGCATACTGCATTACCTGGAGGATTTCTGTCAGGAAGGTATATATCATTCCTCCAGATCCTTAAGCAAGACCTCATTTGTAAAGTATGGATGTTGCATTATCTTCCCTTAAAACATTGTGGGGTTTTTTTACTGTGTTTTGTCTTGTCACTTTGAGTGATTTGGGAGGCCTGCATACCTGCTGCAGGCTGCTGCTGATTCACCTTCAACTGTGGCATTCCCCATACTGGCAGCTATTACATTGCCACAGAAGGACTTTATAAGCTAGGATTTAGAATGAATTTTTATACAGAGGTGTCTGTTACTCCAGCAGCTTTCATCAAGCCTTCTCAAGATGCATGAGCACTTTCTAAATACATTATTGTGTGTGCAGGTGTTGCAGGAGCAGTATACCTCTTGAAAAAAACAAAACAGAAATTATTTCTGTTGAAGTAATTAAGTTTGCAACAAGGTGACTAGCTATAATAATATCCTTGAAATTGTACAATCCACTTGGATGGTCAGCCTTCTGTAGGACTGGTAAAGTATTTCAGACTTTACAACTGTGTATTTCTCCAACTATACTGCAAAGACAGGTTATCAATGGGGAGGGTCATATTTTAAAAAGGAGATTGTTCCCTGAACCCATGTACTCTGTCTTGTTCTTATCATCACCTAAAGGAAATTACAACAATTACTTAGCTGGGAAACCAATATTAAAAGAAATATTTATGTTTCCTT
>NW_009223690.1:476-27805 GCF_000690835.1 Fulmarus glacialis | reverse complement strand
AGAAACAGAGCCAGCCGGTATCATCTGCGTAGTGTCTTTCCTCTCACTCCCTGAAATCAGCAGCACCACAAAGGGCTCTGTCAATCAGGTGTCTGGAACTGTTGTTACAGTTCTGCGTTATCTCTGACCGGACTTTGCAGTAAAGCTTGTCAGAATTCATAGTCTGTTAATGACACAATCTGACCAAAAATCTTTTCTGGAACTTTACAGGTGGACAAAGTGATACAGTCAGATGTTCTGAAAAAAATAAATATGTTTTTAGTCATTTGCAGTTGAGCAGCTAGAAATCTTCTGTCTCACCAACTTGCAGTGTAGTTCTTCTGAGCCAACAGTGGAACAATTACTTATGCTGATCAGTCCTTCCTCTGGCAAACAGTTCTGTTGCTGTTGATGCATATATTCATACGCTTAAGTAACTGTCAGCAAGAGCAAATTTGTCATGTTTGGAGCTTATTTAACAGTTTAAGTTAGTTATTATGCTTAGGGGAATATATGCCCAACAGAGTAACAAAGTAGCACTCCATTAAGCTTCAGAACCCATGTAAGAAGACATATGTGCCAGGCCAAGGGAATACCTCACTAAACCATTAAAAGATAGCACTTTATCTGAGAACTATTCTCAGATTTGCAAGTATCATTATTAAGTCATAAATCAGGGGTCCAGATTTTTTTTCTGAAAAGTCATTACTTTGCATATCTTAGACTAAAGGAGAACGATGACTAATAAACTGGAAAATACAATAATCCTTTGGACTTCACATTTTCACTGTATATCGAAAAAGCATCCTAGTTATTAAGTGGAATTTAAAAGGCAGCATTTGTACACAAATACTTGGCAATGACTTACTGATATAAGAAAAGTATAAAAGGTCCCCTTAAAAAGCCTTAACGAATGTTGTGAGTTTTTTTGTAAAATAAACAAGACTTGGCTTAGAACATATTTCTAATATATTGTATCCCTGCAATTAGTCTATTGTAGCAATCAGATCTTAGTTTTCCTGAAAACTTGGCATCTAACTATCCAAAACTTTGGCACATAGGAGAGGACTGAAAAGAAGTAAGCTCTTCTGGTGATGACTTCAGTACAAGAAACTACTTAAAACAGAATCTGTGTTAAGTAGCTCAAAAACATTTCTATTGTAAATCTGGTGAATCGGTTAATTATTAGTATTATCACAAGGCCTAGAGGCACAGGATCCACTATGCTTGAGACTACATGAACACAGGAGACAGACTCTGCCTTGAAGAGCCTTCCATCTAAACAGATAACTCAAAGTACAGCAAAGGAAATCGTTGCCGTGGAGGAAATGAAGCACAAAGAGATTACATCATTTGCTCGTGGTATCTAGGAAGTTTTTGGAGGTGTTATGCACCACACCTACCTATATTATTTATAAAAATACATAAATATAAAATACTCATTTGATGTAGCATGATGTAATCTTTAATATATTCTAATCTGAATACATTTTAATAACCTTAATAGTCTTCCAGGAGCTATCAGGCAATCCATGGTGGAATTACCTCAAGATTATATACTTTGAATCATCAGTATTATGACTTTATGAAGTGTTGTATTTTACTTTAGTAAAAGTTGGAACTTTTGACCTTGTAATGAGAACGCTCTTTTTGCAGTTATGTTTATAGGATTACATGTGTAAATATTAATAACAAAAATTCATAACCACTCATTATAGAATATGGTTCACATTATTTTGATTTAAAAAAAAAAAAGATAAAAATGCAAAGAATTGACTTCCCTGTTGCAATCCATTACTTTTCTCTGCCCAGGAAGTGTACGTATGTACAGACAAAAGTAAGTTGGTTACAGGTTTGATTTAACACTACATGGTTTTTCTATATTGATTGGGAACTGATATATGCCTAAGTTGGCTAGTTCTGCCACCAAATATCTCCTTAGGATCTCATTATGAGAGGTCAAGGTACATTAATAGCTTGGCAGGTCAGTTCAATGTTGCCTAGGAACCAGTGATCCTGACCTACTTGTGTTTAAATGGGCAAACAAAGAAACATCCTAATCAGCAGTAAATATATGCCCACTGCTTGTAAATGAAAAATTTCCTAAAGCTTGAGATAATTCAACCAAAGAAGAAAGACAGAAAGAATATGAATTAGAATTTGCAGTTCTTTAAGAAGAGTTCATTGAATGTCTTAACAGTTAAAATTACATAGTCAAGAGAGAGAATGACATTAGATAAAATTTCATTAAGCAAAAGCAGCAATAAGAAATCATAGTGTTTTATGAATGGAAGAGAAGGAGATGTGTTCAGCAATGTATATAGATTCAAAGTTAGGGATTTTAATATGTTGATAAGGGAAGATAAGTAAACCAAGAAAGAAATCCATGGCTAATGGAGGTAATGGCAATGAGAAGAATTGTTGCTATTTGTTTATTAATTTAAAAAAATGAAGAATAGTTTGAGTCCTTTAGTTGATGGGGGTAGATTGCTAAAAATAAAGCAGAAAAGCCAGAAGTGTTCAACAAGTATTTTTTTTCTGTGTTTAAGAAATAACAAGATGACTGATTACAACACACAAGTATGATGAAGCACTTTCCAGACCATTAGTAACAGTGGAGGATGTTAAACAACATCTACTAGGTATAAACATTTTTTAAATTAATGGGTTTGGCTAAATTGCAAACAGTATTACTAAATGAGCTAACTGTGGAGTTTTCTGGTCTACTAATGCTCATTTTTATTAAATCTTGAAACACTGGAAAAATCCCAAAGGTCGGAAGACTATAAACATTTAAAGAAGTCAAGTAGATAGCTCATTGACCCAAGCTTCATTTGGTGTGACATTATTTGGAAAAAAAAAAAAAATGTCCAAAGAAACTTGATGAGTTTTAAATACACATCTTCATTTTAGGGCACACATCTTCATCTTAGAGAAACATTTCAACTAGCTTTGCTAGCTCCTTACAAATGAAGGGTTCCTTTTTTTGCTGACCAGTGCCGAACAATTTCAACTTCTCTAATGATTTCAAAGAACCTGTAACATAATCTTTTGACTTAGAAAATATTATGTTAGTTTTCAGTATGATCAAACCCAGCCTCTTCTTCAGACCTTTTGAGAGTAAAGGTTTTTCTTATTAGCCTCTTGCAAACCTTGAATAACTATGCATTTTGGATATGTATCAAAAACTTCTTTAGGACATCTTTTAAAAACATGCCAAGATCAAAATCTCACCAAATCTGGTCCCAGTAAAATTTCAGAGATTAAGGTTTATTTTAATGCAAGTTAAATTTAATGCATGAAACGTAAGATGAGGTAAAAATAGATCATCTTGGCAATTCTAATAATGACAAATAATAGTAAACTAGTCTGTACTGAGCTTCATTCACGTCTGTGGGACCAGTTCCATTTTCATGGTCAGTTTTCTTGGTAACTTTTCCTATAGGAATTCATTGATTCTGAAACAGTCAACACCTAGGTCTTACACTAATCCTTATTTAGCAAACTACCAATTTTCAAAGCTATTGTTACGATCCTGATAAAGGCTCTCCTTTTTAGAATCTGTTGTCCCTAAAACTTTCTGTCTGTCTTTTGCTAGCCACAGAATGTCTTCAACCTAAATTTACAGTACTCCTGCAATAACAGTACTCCTGCTTCTTAAAGTAAGGAATTGTCTATCTTTGTATCCCCCAACACAACGAGGTTCTGCTCATGTGTTTTCCTCTCATGATCTCAACTAAGATGCAACCAAGTCACAGATTAATGAACTGTGAACTCCATCAAAGGGATAGTTTAACACACACTCTCTCCAGGGCCTTGCCCATCTGCAGGCAGATTCTCTGTATGCTGCAAGAGTATAATGTCTTTTGTCAACCCCAAGCAATCTGCTTTTCCATCTGTGGTCTCTGTGTATCTTCTTTCTGTTCATTAGCCTTGGGGAATACCTGATCAGTCTTTAAGGTTATGCCTTGCATAGGAACAACACATCTCCAGCTGCTTGCTACCACTTCAGTTCTTTAACTGGGAGGCTAAACCTTGTATGCCTACAAGTTAGCTCATCCATGGGTCATCATGTTTTTCCATCTGGGCTGCTTTCACACTGTAAGTTCCTCCAGTAACTGTTGAAGAACTACTTTTTTTTTTTTTTTTTTTCTTTTTTCTTTTTTCAGTGCCCCTAGAGGCTGTATTGATTAGTTGGCAGTTTAAGGGTGTGATTTCTAGTTGATCAGTCTTAAAAACATGAGCACAGGAGAGAGTTATTATTACACTGTGTTTGAGCCATCTGTGTTCTTATTAAAAGATATGGTGGTCATCACTCTGATCTTCAGTATCTTCTACCTCAGCATGCAGTTATTCTCCTTTCTTAATGAGCCATCATCCTTCAAGTTGTGTTTCATTCTCTTCTATCAATTTTTGATAGCATCTTCATTAGATGTTAGATGTTCAAATAGAACTTATTTCATCATAATTTTATCTAATTTCCTTCCACAGATAGAAACAACATTGATCATCCTTTCACCTTTACCCCAGAAAAGTTATTTTTTTTCTGCATATTCATTCTGACTAGCAAAACAGCAGCCCTGCTTCCTTTTGGATCTCTTTCAGGTTGGAGAACCTTAGTAGCTACCCATACACTCTTGTTATCAAATCATATATAGGTCGGAAGGCATCTCTTGTGGTCATCTGGTCTGACCTCCCTCCCATATGCAACTCTGCAGGTGTGTCTGTATTCCTGGTTATTGGCATTGAGCTGCTGTTTTGCAGCGAGCCAAAGTGCATTTCCAACATTAAGAATCTCCAGTGGCAAGAGATATTTCTTGTTCTCCTTCTCTATTGATGGATCATCTCCTGTTCTTTCTTTACAGGTTGTGGTATAGTTCTGTGAGGTGTCAGGCAGCATACAGCACTGCAGAGTTGGAGAACTGCTTTATCCCAGCTGTTGTGGGCCAGCATGAGATAGCTCTCCAGGCTGCTCAAGCTCTTCTTCAGCTTTTTTTCTGGCACTCCTGAAGTGCTGTTTTTCCAGATGGGCTGTCCCTGTTCTCAGCTTCATTAATCAGGATCCAGGAATTTGGACTCGATTGCTTGGCTGGCAAGTGTAAAAGGGAGGACAGGGAGCTGTGAGGCAAGGAACTGATTCTGGCCATCTCAACTGACCTCCAGTTTGTTTGTTCTGCCTTATTTCCCCTTTTACCTGTTCAGCTAACTTTTCCTTTCATTTTTCATCATCTTCCAAAGTCAGCATGGTCTTTTCTCTCAAATCATAATTCTTAAGAAAAGGTAGTTCTTTATAACATGCCACATCTTTCTGTTTTATATGCAAAAGTCCTTATGTGTCTGGGTCACTACTCTCCAATGTAGCAGTTAGCTTTAGCAATGCTTGTTTCTTGGCCCATTGCAAGTGGAGTCCCAGATGACCTCCCATATTACAGCTGCTACACTTCACTAATGCTCAGTGCAAACTGAGCATGGAAAGCAACCCATTAGCTCTAGTTGTGTACCAAACAATCACAGAGGGACAAAATATTTTATTTTTCTAAGCTTGCCTTTGCACTTGCCACTTTTTCACATTGTTTCAGAGCTACCCAACCCAGAAAAAAAGGAGAAAAGAGTGGGTACTTATCAGTTACTTTTCTTTTGCCTTCCTAGCACTTGAGGATCTAATTACTTTGGTTTATGCAATCGTTTATTTGCAAAACGTAAGAGGGTAACCCAAGGTATCTGCTACCACCGTGCAATGTTATGCTTCTCCTCAATCTTCCCTTAGGCTGACAGTGTTCATACTGGGGGAACAAAAGGTAGGAGGTAAGCGTCATCTCCCTTTCACCACAAAAGAGAGAAAGATATTGATCATACATACTACAGTCAGAAATCAATAGTTTTACATTCCCCACCACTGCCTGGTTTCTTCTTTTCTGGACTTCACTCTGTACACATTTCATCTTGAAAATCCCTCCTCATTTGGATGTCTATTTTAGCAATAGAGATAATTGTCTTCAAAGGCTTTTGGAGTGACATCCTCTCTGCTTAATTTTCATATTTACTGTAATACAAATCTAGAATATTTTATTTCTCTCCTTTGACTATATGGGAAGAGTTGAATTTGAAGAATGGTTTTACCAGTTCTTCACCAGTTGCAGTTTAGGCACAAATGAGTTACAAAAGTTAGATGGTCTATAGCTCACCCCTGAAATTCTGAATATACATCTTCAGCCATCAGGAGCTATCTGATCTGGTGTGGGAATAAGATTTCCCTTTATGATTATACTTACTATATGCTACTTCTTTCTCCTCTAGGAGTTCTTGTTGCAAATTAAAAATAATGAGCAAAAATCTTTCCATTTGAGTGGAACATCTGTCTCTTATGATAATTTTTGATTCAGTTTTGGAGAGTTTTGTGCATTATAAAAATACTAATTTATTTAGGTATATTTAGAAATGAGAAGATTCCTACATGAATATATCAAACTCCAAAAGTCAACAGAGAAAATGAAAAAATTTCTTTCAATTTTATTCTTATCTGAAATATTCATATTCTTCTTTTATGAATTAAACACTAATTCACAGGTTTTTTTCAGGTGCATATTCAGATATGTATTCTTCAACTATGTCAGTCCCAAACTGTCTCCAAGAGTCCCCTTAAAGGATCACCTAAGCATTGTGCAATCTGTTCAGGTGTAACAGACTTTCAAGATAAGGAAAAAATGATAGCAAGATCTTTACTTGATAGCTACTACATTGTAGAATTGCTTATAGTTTTGCAAAATCATTGTAAATTGTGCTACTGCATCAGGCAAGGCAGCATTTTCCATCCATGAAGCACTGTGTACATGACTACACAAAGTCATACATGAGGCAACTAATTTGACAGAAAGTTACTAACTACTAAGCAAGGCAAATAAACTGTGGCATTAGCATGATGTACCAGGGAGTAGAACTGGCTGTAGTAAATAAAAATTTTTCTTTCTTCTCCTATTTTCCTTGTTTCCTTGGTGCCATTGTCACCTGTTGAACGGCAGTAGTAAATTATTAACTTCTACTGTTTCATAAGAGCACATCTCTTTTTTTGTGGGGAACCCTGTGTTGCAGCAGTTACTGACAGTTACTGATGTATATTGTTTGTACAGTCTAATTTTACAGCAATTCAATGTGAGATACATTAGACCAACCTAATGTAGCAGGCACAGCAAGCTGTTACCAGTTATTTTCTGTTTATTCTGACAAAGATTAATAAAAGAAATGAAAAGGTTCTTAAAACCGAGACAGGTCCAAGGGCTGTTTCAGTGGGACAGTTTTATTATCATAAGCTGATTTCAGTTAACTGAGATTGCCTCCCACTGTCAGCTTTGTCTCTAGACATCTTGAAATGAACAGGATATGCCGAGAAAGGGGAAGGTCGGCTGTCTGTGCTGGATAAAAGAACTCGGCAGGCTGATGCCAAGTTAGAGACACACGTCAGCAATATGTCAACAAATGATGCCACTTTGCTAGAAGAAACAAAGTCAAGAGAAGCAACTGTTAAAATCAAAGTAATTATTTCCAAGTTTGCAAAAAGAATACAAGAAGAGTGTATTATATTGTTTTCCTGTAACTCAGCACCCACTCAGAAGCACTTAATACAAAATCCTTATAATCATGGATGTGTGATAGTTTAACAGTACCTACCTAACTCAAATAATTCTACTACAAACTAACTCTCAAAAAATGTTTTGACTAGCTGTGATAATCTTTGAGCATGGTGTTATGTGCTTGTGGGACAACACCTTCATCTTATTTTAAAATTACCATACAACAATAAGATTGCCAGTGTCATGTACCAGGGGCTAGTAAAAGAGCTGGGTAGATTTGTATTTGGTCCTGAAAAAGATTTGCTCTTTGATACTATATGTAATGCAGTATTTAGTGTATAGTGACTCTCAGGGGCTGCCAAGAGAAGTGAATGTTTTGAGGTCTTGATTCAATGTTTTTCCCTAAAAGGAAATAAATGCGTAATTTTGGAAAGGATGATTAAAACTTATATGAAGGCACTGAATCCCATCACCTGGGAGATTACAAGTAGCAAGATGCAAGACACCATTCAGTAATTTCACATTCTTTAGGATGGTAAGCAGTATTTAATTCACTTTTTGTCTGGTCAATCAATATAGCGCTTTCAGCCATGGCCTCACCATGAAGAAAATATAATCTAGATTCATCAGATAGAAATATGAGATATGGCTCTAGCCAAATACCAAGATACATTATTTAAAACTCTAGTGAACTGCTTGCAGACATTATCAGGGCAAGTTTAAACATCAATAAGTCAGTTTCAGTAAACAGGGAGATAAACCAAAATCACAGTGGTTGTCCTGGGGATTTTAGGGGTTTGTCTTTTTCTCTTTAATTCTTTATACATGCCTCTTTCTTTTCTCTCTGGCAGAGAAGAAGAATGGTTTACATTTAGATAAACGATATAGATTCAGATTTTGTTCCCTGCTATAACCCTGTTTACCCAGGGTAACATCCAGAACATGCCATTCCTCTCACATAATTTTCACAAAGACTTTGGAGAAACTCCAGATTAACACTCAGGAAAATAAACCTATTTATTATTTGTAGCTGCATTTTTCTTGGTACCAGGATGAGATAACTGCAATCTGGTGACTTTTTTAAGACAGGATTTATAAGACTAGGGAAGTATTCTGTTGAGAATAGGACAGGATAGAGACATATTCTTTATCATAATTGTCACATATTCAGAAAGGAAGAAGGAAATCCAGTTCAACTGTAACATGTGTAACTGCTGCGAGAATCACGGGGAATTCTCTGGCCTGTAGGATGCAGGAGGTGAAACTCAAGGATCCTGGCTTTAATTCTTAGATATATCAAAGGTCAGTGATTGCTCTGAGTCAGTGAATAAGTAGAGGTAGGAATCAAAACCCATGGAACCATGATTAACGAAAGAATGAGAGTAGTGAAAGAAATGGCTGATGTGACACATGAAGGCACAGTCAAAGAGCTCATAGAATCATAGAATCATAGAATCATAGAACATCTCAAGTTGGAAAAGCATCATCAAGTCCAACTTCCTGCTCCTTGCAGCACTACCTAAAACTAAACCATATGACTAAGAGCGTCATCCAGACGCTCCTTGAACTCTGACAGGCTTGGTGCCGTGACCACTTCCCTGGGGAGCCTGTTCCAGTGACCGACCACCCTCTCAGCGAAGAACCTTTTCCTAATGTCCTTGACGCAGCTTCATTCCATTTCCTTGTGTCCTGTCGCTGGTCACCAGAGAGAGGAGATCAGCACTTCCCCCTCCGCTGCCCCCCTTGTGGAAGTTTTAGACTGTGATGAGGACACCCCTCAGCCTTCTCTTCTCCAAGCTGAACAAACCAAGTGACCTCAGCAGCTCCTCCTAAGTCTTGCCCTCGAGACGTTTCACCATCTTGGTTGCCCTCCTCTGGACACACTCTAATAGTTTGATGTCCTTCTTATATTGAGGCATCCAAAACTGCACACAGTACTTGAGGTGGGGCCGCACCAGTGCAACGCAGAGTGGGACAATCACCTCTCTCAACCGGCTGGCTATGCTGTGCTTGATGCACCCCAGGACACGGTTGGCCTTTTTTGCTCCCAGAGTACACTGTTGACTCATATTCAACTTGCCATCAACCCAAACCCCCAGACCTCTTTCCATGGGGCTGCTCTCCAGCCTCTTGTCACCCAGTTTGTATTTATAACCAGGATTACCCCATCTCAGGTGGAGAATCTTGCTCTCATTAAATTTCATACAGTTGGTGATTGCCCAGCTCTCTAGTCTATCCACATCTCTCTGTAAGGCCTCTCTACTCTCGTGGGACTCCACAGCTCCTCCTAGTCTAGTATCGTTAGCAAACTTACTTAATGTACATTTGATTCCTGCGTCCAGATAATTTATAAAAATATTAAAGAGCACTGGCCCTAAAATTGCCCCCTGGGGAACCCCACTGGTGACTGGCTGCCAGCCTGATGTAACCCCATTTACCTTTTGAGCCCAACCCATCAGCCAATTGCTCACCAAACATATTATGGACTTGTCTAGTTGTATGCTGGACATTTTGTCCAGAAAGATACTATAAGAGAAAGTATCAAAAGCTTTGCTAAAATAATAAAAAAACATATCTACTGGCTTCCCTTGGTCAACTAGATGGGTGACTTTGTCATAAAAAGAAATTAAGTTTGTTAAGCAGGACTTTCCTCTCGTGAACCTGTGTTGGCTATGATTAATGACTGTATTGTCTCTCAAGTGTTTTTCAATAACTCCCAGAATAACCTTCTCCACAATTTTACCAGGCACTGAAGTGAGATTGACAGTCCTGTAATTACCAGGGTCTTCCTTCTTACCTTTCTTGAAAATTGGGACAACATTTGCCAACTTTCAGTTGACTGGGACCTCTGCAAACTAGCAAGACCATTGAAAATAATGGAGAGAGGTTCCACGATAACATTGGCCAGCTCTTTCAGTACCCTGAGACGAATCCCATGAGGCCGCATAGACTTATGTGCATCCAGCTGGAGCAGCAAGTCTCGAACAAGTTCAGAGTTGGCTGGGAGTTTATTATTCCCAGGTACCATCACTGGTGTTAAAGACAGAGGCGAAGAAGGCATTAAATGTCTCTGCTTTGCCTACATCCCTATTTGTAAGGTGACAAATCATCAAGTAACGGACCAGTGTTATCTCTGATCCTCCTTTTGCTGTTAACATATTTGAAAAGCTGCGTGACCATATAGCTGTTGTCATGTCGCATAATGTGGAAATGCAGGTATCCCATTTGTACTTGCCAATGAAGATGCTAGGCATAGAGTTTCCTTAACACTGTGCTTCATTTTTCCTCAACACTGTCCCTCATTTTTCCTCTGCTGTCCATAATTTTTTTTTGAATTGCCTTTTATCCCTGCAGTAATGAAATCCAACTGTCAGTTTGTAAATCCATCTACTTAGTCAGATTATTTTCCCTCTAATCCAGCTGAGCTAATTCTTTCAACTAAAGTCTGCAAAAGGGTGACTAACTGTGCTTAGTGCTTTCATGGTGTTTGTCATGTTCAAAACATTAAACAAAATAATTAATTAACAAATATACAGATCTACAAATCTGAAAATCAGTCATCAGGGCTGTGTTTAACAGTTTATTAATTAAGGTTTCATCATTTGGATTTTATCACAAGTCTTGGTCTAAATGAATTCTTCATTCACTTTTTGAAGGAGAATTACAAATGCAATCATAAAGAAACAGGAAATTGTTTCAGAATGTTATAATTGAAATAATATCATCTAAAAATGCTCGAAGGTTCCTACCCTATCTGGTTGTTCTATTTTTCTAGCTGATGACTCTTTCCATGCTCTCTCATGATACAATAATGCAAGCAATAAATACTATTGCATGTACAACTCACATCTGTTGTATTTATCTCTACAAGACATTTTTGAAGAAATATCAGTTCTTTACCTGTAAAATGGCACTGAAGAATACTGAAACTAAAAATACAAAACATCTCACTTAATTTTAAAGGGTTTACTCTTCCATCTAAGAAAAATTTCCATGTCTGTAAAGTAATATATCGGTATCTGCTCCAATAGGCTTTCGCTGTATATCTCAATTATAGTTTGTACTTCATGACCGTTCCTTACAGTATGTTGATGAGCATTTCTGCCTTGCAGAGACAGGATGTTGCCTTTTCCATGGATGTAGACAGCCTAGATCTTTGAGGTGAATGAAGAGTGCTCAATGCAAATAAATACCTGTCCTAGGAAGAACAAATCATTCTCAAAATATGCAATAATGTTTTGACATTTTTGATGGAGACTTCTGGTAACTGAGTTACATATTCTGCAAGAGTGGTGTTAAGAATCTTTCTTCTCCCATTTTCCTCTCTTATTTTGGCCCATCATGTACAGGAGAATATTTCTGCTGACTCAGGCATGCTTTTCTATTTTTTTAAATGACAGAACAAGAATTTAGAACTTCCCCTGTGGCTTTGAAAATCACAGTCATGATGTTTTCTAGTGTTTGTAGCAGTGTAAAAAAAAACCTGTGTAATTTTAGGTTAGTTTAGACGTAAACTTGGAAGAAGTGGTTTGCCAGGCAACATGTTCAGTCTTTCACAAAACAAAAATGTGTGACTCTATCTTAGGAGTCTGATTTAGGCTATTCCTTCTAGTCTAAAGGAATTTGCATAGATGGGAAGTGGATACATACCTGTTAGGTAATGTTGCAAAAGAGAGATTACATAGCTTTTGCTACGGGAGTGCATCTCTGCACAGAATAAAGCAAAAGGCCCCCAAGCTAGGTCAGTTACAGGAGCAGCTAAGATCCTTGTCAAGTATGATCTAAGATTAAGTTTTTCTATTTTATGCTTTACTTTGGTGGCATTGCTTCCAGCTTTGTAATCAAGAACATAACTGTATGCTGGAAGAAAATGTTTGAGTTTTATTTTAAGCTATAGGACTTAAAGTGGACTCAAGTAATTTTGGTAGGCACCAAGTTTGCTTCTCTTCTAGATACAGCAAATAAATCATAGAATCACAGAACAGTTTTGGTTGGAAGGGACCTTTAAAGGTCATCTAGTCCAACCTGCCTGCCGTGAGCAGGGATATCTTTCACTAGATCAAGTTGCTCAAAGCCCTGTTCACCCTGACTTTGAACAGTTCCAGGGATGGGGCATCCACAAATAAACTACTTTTGCAAAAATATCTTTTGCAATATTTATATAGACAGACTAGGGGAGTTTAGATGCATTTATTAGTAAGCTGTAACAGCCAGGGCAGGGGGAATGTTATCAAGCGCCAGGTGAAAGGGAGTTTGTCATCTGTAATGGGTAAAGAAGAAAGCTATTACGAAAAACTCACAGCCAGAAGAACAATTCTTGACAAAGTAATCCAGCTGAAGAGGACTATGCTTAACATATTGTAAACTTAAAATTAATAAAATATATCATATAAAACACAGTGATGAACAGATTATCAAGACAGCCATGTTACAGGTCTATGTCAAAACAACAAGAGTCATCCCTGAGTGGTATCAGTATATTTCCGTTTAGTTGAATTTCATTGGATTATCATGAAAGCTTAATAGTGGCATAGCTATGGTTAAGCAGTTCTTCTTCCATTACCTTGCTACTCTCCCAGTTGTTGGTTGGCATTGTTTGTAGTTTTTATTTCCAAGATACACAAAATTACCTCCTTGGTCTGGAGAATGAATTGCTGCTTATATTTGGTTTTTCCTCCTATTCTGGAAACCTCAAAATCATTCTTGTTGCTTATTATTATTGTAATAAGAAGTAAGTACTGTAGCAGAAATGGCAAGTTGCTTTTCTCCCCTGTGAAATGTGACTCACATTTCTAAATATACTTTAATCTGTTGCTATCCCTTTGTGAATAAATAGTAGCTATAAGTCCTATTAAAATACTGCGCCATCTAATCATGTGATGGGTAACATGATTTTGTTAATTCTGTGTTCTTCCTCAGGAGTGTCAGGCACCTTCATCTCCCACTCAGTAAGACAGGATTTGCAAACATGCAGCATTTCCTCAAAAAGACCCATATTGAATCCTGCCAAAAAACCCTATCCAAACCAACTCCGTGAAATCTTAGCAATGAGCCAATGCCAAATGGCTTCAAGATTTCATTCAATCCTTATTGAGCTTACTAGTTTAACCCGGAGGACTACAAAACAAACTTTGCAGGAGATTTCTGGAGTTTCTTGCTTTCAGTTAAATGAGAGGAAGGGTATTATTTTTTTCTAGATATTACAAAATTTGTATTTGCAATTCTTACCAAATCTGAATTCTCCTACCAGAGAGTAAACAAAAATAAAACCAAAATTTATTGAATTTCATACTTAATCCCTACAACCAATACATTTCACAACAATTTCTCATATAACATGGTCACAGTCGTTTTCTTCTGTGTTTGAGAAAACCAGGCAGATTATGTAATTTTGTAATCTCAAAATCACAGGAGGTGTGATTATAAATAAATCAGGGTTAGAGCTGAGGAAGGTCATGAGTCCCAGAATTCCACAAATGAAATTCAGCAAAACAGAAGACATAGAAATGTACTGTATTTCCTGAAGCATTTATGTTTCACATAAGCAGAAGATTCATAAGCTTAAATGCTTTTATATCCATAAAGCAAAGAACTAGAAACTCAGGACCAGATATCCACAAGGCATATCACCATGTATGATATAGATACTTTTGAAGATGATAGCCTGGAAGAATTATTTAAGACTCTGGTTACTAAGCAGAGAAAAAAACATAAAGTTGCATGCAAAGTATGTTACTTCTTTATTTGCATTCCTCCACCCACTCCTCCTCTTCTCAAGTACACTGTTGAAGATTTAAAACAAAAAATAAAAGTTCTGAAAACAAAAGAATGTGCAGCAAGTGATCTTCTCCTGCAAATAAACTTCCCCCCTAACTTCACTAGTTGAGAGAACTCATATTTTGATGACATATGAACACAACCTACTCACACAAACTTCAATTTTTTAGCTTTATACCTAATTCTGCTTTGTCAAAGAAACTTCTGCAGCTTGTTAAGGTAAATAATCTGTAATATGTGTATCAGTCCTACCCAATATTGCACTAGCTAACCAGCCCTCTGTAGTGGGTTCCTTGGGGTAAACATCGTACTGGAGGAGTTGGTGGTCTTGGACAGGGCACGCCTGTTCTACTGGGCCTCGTACTTAATGTTTGAGAAGCCTTTTAGCATGAGTAGCTGCCTTATAACCAACCCTCTAGCGTGCAACACTGTAAAGGAAGTTGCTGGGATGTCCCAGGCTGGTCAGTGCTGCGCTCTGGTGGACGTCATGAAAGAGATAACATCCCGCCATGTAAGGAGAAGATATATGGTTTTGTTTGCTACAGCACCACAGTATGGGAGAGAGACTGAACCTCTCTGCAGGTAGGATCTGTGCAGCGAGCTGTGGGGATTGACCTGGGGTCCATCCGATGCTGCACAAAAGTGGAGCTCCCAACATTTGAAGGGAGGTAAGATTTACTTGCTAACTATATTTCTCTTCCTATTTCTACTGCATTGTTAAAGCAATTTATTTGCTGTTGTGCTTTTCTGATTGAGATCCAGAAAGAACCCTGCACACTCCATCCCCCCAGTACAGAGCACCCTCTGAGTCTTCCCTTTGCTTTCCATGATACAGATAACTACAGCACAGATGGCAAAGCGGCAAAAGTGAATCACTGCAGGTCGCAAAAGAGTCAGTAATTTACATATAGCCAGGCAAGCCAAAACCAGACAGGTATAACTACATCCCCTATTGGTACAAACTGCAGAGTTTCACTCAGTTTATCTTGTCTAGGAATTCTGATTATGAATATTTAAACCTTCAGGATATCTTCAAACCCGATCTAGTAAATATTTCCCACTTTTCATCCCATGTTCTCCATTCTTCTACCTCTTTTTTTTAAAGCAGAAATTTTGCAGTGGGACAGCATTGGTTTTATGGCAAAAATGTTTTATGCTCAAAAGCAGAAGAAATTATTTATTTCTACCAATTGTACTTTCTTTCACATATTGATGCTATAAGGAAGTGTTATTTTATTAAACTCTTTCTAACTATACTCATTAAAAGGTTGTCATTATTTGGAGAGTTGTATGAATGGAAATTATTGACCTTAATTCATTTCACACAAGTCAATATTATAAAAGCCAGATTCATGGTTGACAGTAATTAATACTTACTTTTGCTGTTTCCCCAGAGAATGAACATAATGAATGACTGTACCTTACCATTTGCTTTTTTATAAATTGTGCTTCACTTAGCTCTAAAAAGAACAATATAAGATTGTGATGATAGATGTGCACTCTAAAAAAAAGTAATAAGTGCAAACAAGTTGAGGTTCTCATCCTTAAAATCTTAAAATCTGTTTAAATAAACAAGCAAACTGCAAAGCTCCCCAAGGTCCATATTTTGATAGTTTGACATAAAAAGAAGTGTTCCTCCCAAGAAGTGTTCTCTTCTAGCATAGTATTAAAGTAGCCTTGCAGAACCGTTGCCTTGTCGGAAAATCTCAAGTCTCCAGATCAACCACTCCAGCATCTTTCATTAAAGTCATTGAAAGCCAAAGGGCGGGGCAGAGGGTTCCTATATTTTTGCAAGCCTCAGAAATTCCATAGCTAATTGACTTGTTCAGTTCTTCCTGCCTGCTCTCTAAAATGCACCTTTCACAGAAGAACTAACTACACTATTCTAACATGAACATTTCACTTTAGTCCAATTATTTCCTGCACAAAGAACAGTGATTTCATAATGGCAAGGCAGTGTAGGAGAATATATTAGAAAACTCTTACTATATATTATGTATCAAGATTAATTATTGCACTTAGCCTAAAGCACATCAGGTTAGTCTCTGTTATCATTTAATTATCTTCCTACTTTTCTTTTAATTATCCTGTTTCCCTACTACTGCTAATATATGTAGTTACTATCCTGCGTCTTTTCCCTTCACACAGGAGAACACACATTGCTTTTGAACTGCAGCACAGCTTGTGCCAATGTTTTGTAAATGTTACCTACTTTCTTTAAAACCACAGATTTCATCATGGTAGAATACCATCAGCACAGTAACTGATCAGAGTAAACAGAGTGTTTAATTATTTTATGAGAATTGTTATAATCTGAAATGTTACACTGATAATTGCTTTCCCTTTCATATATATCTTTTCATGCATTAGGCAGAATATTGGTACGTGAAGCAGTGGGGATTGACCTTTCTCTATCCACTTATTCCCTTGCCAGTGAATAAAAGATCTTATGGGATAGATTCCATAAGAGCAACCCACACATTCTTTGGATTGTTATTGAGGAGGATGTTTTACCTTAACATCTTTTCATTTTTTTCAACAAGAACTTTAACAGGCAACAAAACAAAAAAGTCTAATTTCATAGCAAACTGCAAGAGGTGGTTGCTTGGGCAGTGCATGTTAAATTTTACCGTTCTTTGCTACACACGGTGGATAAATCAGCAGAAATAAGGGAAAGCTGGATAATATTACAAATGTTTAAACATTGATGACTGTTCAGTGTGAGTTATGCTAGAATACCAATTGCAAGGAAACTGAATGTCATGCTTCATTGGACAACCTGATAACAGAGACAGTGTAGCGTATTGTCTGTTTATTGTTAATTTAGCAAGAATGGTATGCTTCACATAACAAAGGGAATAAAATTATAAAACCCCTAACCAAACAAACAAAAGAGGTGCCTCTCCCAGAAAGCTTACATAAGGCTCAGCTAGAGATAGGAGCTTTACTGAAGGTACATGTGCACAAAATATGCTAGCCTGATAAATGGTAACTGTCAACAATCTGTCAAATATCAACAATCAAATATCAACTATCAACAATAATGTGATTACTAGCCCCAGTTTCAACTGTCAAACCTGAAGACATTTAAGGAGGGCTGAGGCTGAAGGGACTCAAGAAGGCATTGAAGAAGGGCTGCTGTATTTCTGTTTTCCCAGAGATATACTATTTGTATGTTTGGTAAGCACATCAAATATAGCACATAAAAAAGAGAAATTTGTTCATTTGTCCAGAGTTTCTGGATATTCAGTACCTTGCTGAGAACAGAAGTACTAGTGCCAGCAAGGTAGCTACATAAATTCCCAGATGGCCACCCTGATGCCTGTCACACACATAAACACAAACCACTTCATTGAGTATTCACATAGCGTACAGAAGAGGCAGCAGGTTCTCCTCCTTTTCTTCACTTAGAAAAGTGATTTGAACTCAGATCTTCTTACCAAAAAGTGTTGGGAGTGCTAAAGAGTACCTTAGCATGGGGGCTCTCTTCAGCTTGCCAGTTAAAGCAATGCCAGTATGCTTGAAAAAATTAAATGCTCGTTTTGGCTACAGGCAGCCCCACGCACAGCCCTTCTCCCTCTCCCTCTCACTCCTTTGAGTATTTAATTACTTGTTTAGCATAAAACATCTTCAGGGCAGCCCCTGATCCAGGAGCCCTCAACCATCTCTGGAAGAGGACATCTTTCCCCACTACCTGCAGAGAGAGCCTGGAGCAACCAGCCTCAGGGTCGTGTGTCCTCTGTCGCTACTTTGCTTTGTGATACTAAGCCTAACACACTGGAGTCTATATGCTGGCACGCTGAGCTAATTCCACACTCCTTCCTGAGAAACATTTTTACTCTTTTTTCTGCACAGCCCTCCAGAGCTATGCAAGGAAAGGATCTCATTTAACCTTTTGCTTTGAAAAGGGGAAGATGCTGCTAAAGGGTATACTGCACAGTATTAAAAAGAGAAAAGTCTACTTACTGGAGACATTGGTTTATGTAGCACTTGACATCAAAACATGAGGAGAAAATTGTAGTTCAGAATGTTTTCACTTGTCCCTCTAATAATAATTGCATGTGAAATTGTGTGCTGCAGTGCCACTGCTTTTTGTCAATTAGTATAAGATGAAAACGCTTGTTGAATCCAATTCTGCATGGATCTATGCTAATTTCATGGTATGTTTCCAGATTGTATCCTTCAGTTTGACAGATTTGGTGAAATGTTATATAGCAACATCTGATTTATTTAGTTAGAGATGCTGCCTAATGAGAGAAGTAATCAGTCCCACTAGCCTTTGCTTTCAAATATCAGTTCCCATTAGAGACATTTCTGCAAACCTTTACTGCTCTTCAGTCTATTAAGTGGAGATTTTCTGACTGAGAAAACTTTCCAAATCCACACATCATAATTTAACTGAAATATAGTTACTTTCCCAGTGTATGTATTTCCATTTCTACATTTTGCTAATAGCTTCTTTTTGCTGTTAAGTTTTAAGCAGTTTTTCTCTCTCGCTAGCCAATTATTCTCATTTGGTTGATGCGGTAGTGGAAGTACAATTAAACCACAATCTGTGATGATGCAGCCATTGCCATGACAATACCTTGTCACACTTGTTTTATGGAATGAACTGTTGAGCTTTGTTGTAAGTCAGAAAATTCTTCAGTAATATTTAACACTTCTAAGTTTAACAGAGATTTACAGATATTAAATAACAAATCATTACAGCAGTTACAATTGATAGGCTGGTATTATGTTCCTTATCCTATAGATAAGTGCTATAGTATGTTTTCCAGTATGATCATTCAGTTATCTGGAGAACTATGTAAAGAACTAGTCTCCTACCTCCTAAATTTGTGTTTGTCCTGGTTTTGGCTGGGATAGAATTAATTTTCTTCCTAGTAGCTGGTATAGTGCTGTGTTTTGAATTTAGTATGAGAATAATGTTGATAACACACTGATGTTTTAGTTGTTGCTAAGTAGTGCTTACACAAAGTCAAGGACTTTTCAGCTTCCCATGCTCGGCCAAGTGCACAAGAAGCTGGGAGGGAGCACAGCCAGGACAGCTGACCCAACTAGCCAATGGGGTATTCCATACCATATGACATCATTCTCAGCATATAAAGCTGGGGGAAGAAGAAGGAAGGGGAGGACGTTCGGAATGATGGCTTTTGTCTTCCCTAGTAGCCGTTACGTGTGATGGAACCCTGCTTTCCTGGAGGTGGCTGAACACCTGCCTGCTGATGGGAAGCAGTGAATGTATTCCTTGTTTTGCTTTGCTTATGTGCGCAGTTTTTGCTTTACCTATTAAACTGTCTTTATCTCAACCCACGAGTTTTCTCACTTTTATTCTTTGGATTCTCTCCCCCATCCCACTGTGTGGGGGAGTGAGTGAGCAGCTGTGTGGGGTTAGTTGCCAGCTGGGGTTAAACCACGATAGTGTTAAAGACATTCTTTTCCTCATTCTTTCACTACTTGCACAATATTTATAAATGTAAACAAATTGGTAGCTTAGTCTAATGTTACAAGAACAAATTACTGTGCTATTTTTCAAAGAAAGGGGAAGCTAAAATACTACTTTTACTACTACTACTACTACTACGATTTAAATTCTTGATATTGTATTTTACAAAAGGTGAGGACTTGGCTACAAAAAAGGAAATACCAAAGCTCACAATGCTTAAATCTCAGAGCAGCTTAAAATTAAGAAATTTGAACATGACTGCTTTTATTATGAAAAGAAAAGGTAAAAACACTCTGGAGCAAAATACATGATCTTACCTAGGTGTTTCACAAAGTCCAGATTACTAATTATTAAATACCTACTGGTAATTGCAATGATTCTCTTTGTTGTATAGCAATAAACTTCTTAATATGGACTATTTG
The DNA here is from genome assembly GCF_000690835.1 of Fulmarus glacialis. NCBI lineage: Eukaryota > Metazoa > Chordata > Aves > Procellariiformes > Procellariidae > Fulmarus > Fulmarus glacialis. The sequence continues at coordinate 7,613 of NW_009223690.1, read as the reverse complement.
CAGAAGTTACACTATTATATGAAGTACTATATAGTTTTAAGAAAGTTTCTTCTCAGTTCCTTAATGGAATTTGTAATACCTCCCAAAAAAAGATTATTTATTTACCTGACATTTTTTAATAAACTTTTGTAAATAATCTGAAGTGTTGTTTTCTTTTACACAAAGCTCTGTAGCAGCTCACAAATTTCATTACTATTGCTTCATTAAATGTCAAAAGGACCAAATGCACTGAACCTGTTATAATGTACATGACATACCTAGTGTTATTAATGACAAGTTCCTGTAATAAAATGAGACCATTTATCTCTGTTCAAATCAGATCCACATGCCCAGACTCAAGAGATGATAAACTGACTTCCTGAGTGTACTCTTGTATACTGAATCATTAAATTTCATGTTAAAGATGGCATTCAGAAAACAATATTGTGTAAAAAGGCTATATTAAGAGAACAATAAAATGTGACTCAGAGGGTTTAAAAGAGCTTGAATCATCTTATATTCCAATACTATGCAGATCAATAAAAGCTATAAATTCTAATCCAAGCAACCCAAACATTCAGCACACTCAGAATCACAATTCTTCTCTTTTTTCCTCTCTTCCTGTACTCCCTTCCCCTTTTTAATTGAGGTTTTTTTTTTCTGTAAGGAGCTGAACACACTAAACAGTTTCTTCTAGAGCCCCTCCAGCATGTGCACTCTGCAGACAGGTAAACCCAATCCACAGGGGCTTTGCTCTGAGAATCTCAGCCGCTTATTCTGCAGGAGGTTTGCTCTCCCTTTCCCTCTAGAAATAAAGCAGAGAGGAAATTGAATTTTCAGAACCTCAGGCTCTTGGCTAGTCATGAGCACCATAGACCCTCTGGACTCCTACCATGATGATTATCTAATTGTCCAACAAAAGAGCTATCTATCCTGCTGTATTTTAAGCACTTACCTGAGGTGCCTGGTTTAGGAATCTCATCATTAGAAAGTATCCCATCATCTCTGAAGTGCTCTTCATGACTGGTCTAGAGTGAATTTAAGACACAATCCCTTTCTGAAGAGGACTTTCTTCCTCCATTATTATAGAAAAAGAGAAGGCATCTAAGTGCCAGTATGAGTACTACGTGTATACTCAAGGATATACTCAGGAATGAACCCTTCCTTTTTTTACTTGTAAGTCTTACTCCATAAACAGATACCTCTTCTGCAGAACTTATCATCATGTGAATACATAGCAGAAAGGGTGTCAGTACATCCTTATAGTCTTACTATTCACATCCTCTCTCAATTACTGGGCTTGACAGACCTTCAGTTTAACATACACAATTGTTTGTATGTTCTTATATACCTAGTGGCTAATTTCTCAGTGTGACAATGCAGAGTTCAAATAGGGAAACTTTGGATGTGAGACTTACATGAAAATTTCTGCAATCCTGAGAAATTTGAATTTCACATGTTAGTAAATGTGTTCCTAGGAAGCGATAGCATCATAGCATTAAAATTCAAGACATCATAATTTGGAAGTGAAGGAAAATTGTGAATAGAATGCAATCAGAAACAACACAATTTAGTAGCAGGGAAAGGAATCTTAAAGCACCTTAACAAAGGCAACACTGAAAAAATTGTTTATAAAGGACAATGCATCTTCATAACCAAGAGATATTCAAAGATCTTATGGGTGGAAGAGAAGATGATATTAAAAACCTGGTAAACAATCAGATCAAAATATGATGTTAGTGAAAGATTTCAAAAAGGAGAAAAAAATGACATTTTACATCTTCAAATCTCAGTGGGAACATTTACTACAAGCACAAGATACTGTAGGTAAAAAGATACCCAATTACAATACTGCTTCTTTCATAAATGGAAAACCTGCTAGAAGTGCAGATTAAGCAAAGGACACCCAATTAGCCAATGAGAAGGTTTGAGACAATGCCACTTTCTACTAACTATGTCATTAAACTGTATGGTGTAGAGCTTACCTCTCCATCAAACAAACAAATGAAAAAAATGAGACAGAAACTATTAAAGAACAAATACCCCATCTCTCTAAAACTTCCTCCTTCTTTCCTTCAGAATCTTCCACCCAGTGTAATTTGCATTTAGGTAAAGAAAGCTAAGAAACTGCAGAACATGCAGGAAAATTGCCTGTTATTTTGGAATAAGTATTTTTCACTGACTATTCCATATTCTGTCCCTCTACGGAGAATTTCATTCTGAAAAAAACAGAAAGGTGCCATTCAAAAAGGCAAGTAACCGCTATGACATTGCTCTGGAATAGAAGTATTTTGAACAAGTCAAATGATGGCAGATAAACTGTTGTAGAAAAGTGATCAGTTTTCTTCTTGTACACCAACACATTCCTTTGTAGAACTGATCTTGCAGCAGGATCCCAAGTGAGAAGCCCAGGTTAAAATTTAACAGTGTTATAGATGAGGATTTGAGTATTACTATTTTGCAAAAAACAAACCAAAATAATCCCCAAAGAAACAAACAAAAAAAGTAAAAAAAAAGTGTCTACCTACTCTTGACTCCCATTATAGTTTCTGAGAACAATGAAAGCAGCTGCAAAAGGAGTTAACCTTGTGGATAAATGAGAACCAAGCACCAAAATCACAGAAACGTCAGAGATTAAGACACTGTTACATAGATGGGACAAGCAAGAGAGTCATGGCAAATACTGAGAACATTAAAAAAATGAAAGAGATTAAATACACAAAAATATTCCACTGTTGTTAGTGGAAAACTCCCTAACAGAAAATTTTGTTGTTTTGTAGAATACTTACCCTGAAAAAGTAGATGAAAGGAAAAACTGCACTTATTAAAAAAGAAAGAATTATCAGTAAGACTTTTACATCTATTTCCATTTTCTGTATCCTATTAAATCAACGGTCAAACTTAATTCAATTCTTGGCAATTTTCTATTTCTTTTTGCTTGCATTCAGTATTTAAGTAAGCCATAAACATAATTTCAGGTACATTTCTGGTTAACCAACTATGTCAGCAGTTTGCTATTGGAGAGTGCCATACAACAAATTCTGTAGTTAGGTTTCCTGTAGCAACATTTGTCTAATGAATTACTGTGCATCAGCTGCAGCGATTCAGTCCCAAGATACAAGGCAGTACTCACTTATAAGGAGCATTGTGGGGATGCTAACAGATAACTACACAGTCATTAGACTGAATATATCCTTAGGTTAAAAGGAAAAAAACATTGCAAATGCAGAGACTGGTTAGAAAACAAGGTTTTACAGAACTAATACAACGGCAGAGTACGCTGCTCCAACAGGCACCTTTAAAGCTGAGATTAGAAATAATTCCAAAGCTAGACTTTTTAGTTTACTTCTGAAAGCACTGAAAAGGGCAGATTATGCCTTCATGATTTATCAGGAGTAAAATTTCACTCACAACAACTCCACTAACTATACTGAAATGAAGTTACTTATAAAAAGTACTCAGACTCCTACAGTAGAGTGGTGAAACCAACTCCAGAGAAGTTTCTCTTCTGCCTTTGCTCCAACTCCCTGACCAAGAGAGGGATGAAGCACCTTGCTGAATCTTACATCTATTTTTGGGAGTATGATGGGCAGCAGCTGTGTAGGCAGTCAGCACATGCACAGTACCAAATTAACTGGACAGACTGAAGGGATTTCTCCTCTTCTGTCAGACAAAGAAGAAAAAAAAGAAAAGAGTAATCCAGAGTCTGTTCAGTGTCGTGCTCTTGGAAGCTCAGAGTGGAGTTGAAATAGGCCTATATATGCTTATACCAGCAATTTTCAATTATCATTGAAAGCATTTTTCTGAATAGTATAAGAAGGTGGTTATGCTACATACCAGGACTTTCATGTTACCATACAGAACATGAAGGAAGAGTAACACCCAGTGATCTGCTGAAAGGAATACAAGCTACCAACCCAGTCCAGGGAGAGAGAACAGATCTCATGGAAGTCACCGAAAGTCATTAAAACCTTTCTTCTGCTCAAACACACTTAAAAAGTGCAAAGTCCTTACAGATAGTTTCTGATGCAGGCATCCTTAAGTATAAATTCTACTTCAGTTTTATCTCAGCAAGTGCTGTTGCTCAAGCCTAGTTTTTAAAGATCCTTGACTATATCTTAAAAGAAGCACTACTGTTGGGTCTAACTGATAATTGAACATCATCATCTAGGTCATGTTAAATATGGATTTAAAAAAAAAAAAATCAAATTCTCCCCTTTCAACTGATGAAGGTTGTTTTTTTGATAGAAATCATAGTGCAAGCTGCCTAGATGACTGGAGCAATTAAGTCCATTGAGTTGAATTCCAGATCTGACCTGGCATGTCTTTCTACTTCAAATACAGATTAAACTTTATCAGCTAAAGGGGAGCTATTGATGAGGCAGCATAATGGGTATTTTTAAGAGACAATTGGATATGTACAGGCACTACAGGCTAGATAAAGGTATAACACTAAAGAACGTCCTGAGATGTGAAGGCCCTTCTGCAAGGTTTCTGTGTTACCACAGGTAATATTGATACTGCTACTGGGTGTAATTTGTTGATGACTTTATCTTATTTATCTATCTGACAGAATGAAGCAATTTCATTCACTTGCATAAACATTAAGATGTTATCAAGAGCTGACAAACTCAGTAAAACAAACAAACAAAAAAAAAAAAACAAAGAAGAGAGAGAAGGTGTTTGGGTTTTTTAATTGAATTAAACCACAGGACCCTCAGAAGAAAGATCTGCAGGATAAGCTTTTAATTGCTTCCACCTTTATTTCTTCAGTTTTATTTGGGTATTTTTGTTTAATTTAACACTCCAGTGAACTATCCAATGAAAAACTACTTGTGTCAGATATCAACTTTCACATTTTCACTTAAAGCAACAAATTAAGACAGTCAATATAAATCAATTTTTTTTTTTTTTGTAATGATTCCCAGATGTAGGCTCCAATATTTCATGCACCACTAAATCTATCAAGTAACGATTGTTTTCTTGGAGCTAATAGAGATGGAACCATTCATATTTTTAGTGTCTTTTTCCTATGCTGATGTTAAGTTTTGCCTTAGCTGTTTCAGAGAGAAATGAATGGCTCCCCTAAGGCAGAAAGAATCTGTAAATTTAGCTTTTCATTCCACCCCAAATCCAATTATTATAACAACCCCGCTACTGCTGTTATAGTTAAATGCCTGTCAGTGTTTCTATTATAACCCTTTCTGTGGGAGTTTATAACTCAACCATTAAAAAAAAAAATTGCTCCAAGCTAACCCTTGGCATATATATGGTTTCAGCTCAGAATACATTAAAAGAACAAATCAAAACAATAAACCTGCAAAGCCACCTCCCCTGCTCCAACTTTCTAAAACATCTCTTTGGCTGTTTTTAATTTTTTAGAAGGGGAAAAGCAAAATGTTTCAAAAAATCAAAGACTAAAAAAGAACATTCAAGCCCTCATTCATCTCATTTGAAAGTCAACAGCAAAAGTCAAGCAACATCTGGATCAAAAATGTGGGAGCAATCCACCTCTGTGTAAAACTTTGTTGATTTCAGAATCTGCTTGGGTGCTGCTATGGCTGCAGACTGCAGACTGCCTGATGTTTCAGTGTCTCTTGAAGTAGGCTGCTGTATGGGACAGTTAATACCTACCTGTATAGTTACCTGATCTAAATATTGATACACGCTAAAGAGTGAATGGACAATAGAAATATAATCAAAAGACTTATTCATACATTTTAAAAAGTCCTAATATGAAGCTATAGAGAGTAGATCTGTAGGGAGAACTACAGTGGTAACACTGTCAGTGACACATCCAGTTAGCATCCCGACCCATTGACACCTGATATTTTTTAAAATCAATAGCACCGTAACATACCAAACTATGCCTTTGCTTATTAGCTATAAATTGAAGTCCATGCACCTTCCTCTCCTATAGTGTTATAACCTCTGAAAAATAGCACTCATCAGGCAACTCAGAAGAGCAATTTTGGACATGGGGATGTCAATACCTAGGATGGGGATAGGAACAGTCACAGATGTGGTCTTAAAATACAGCCAGGAACAACCTGTTCTAACGTATATCACTTGCTGAAACAGTGTACTGGGAAATATTGGCATGAACTATGCTACCTCAGGATGCTAGAGAAAACATTTTCAGAGAGCTTTGACTTTCAGGCTTTTTTTTTGTGCTTAGTTGATTGTACTTGTTTCTTTGCAAAGCATTATTCATCCTTTATTTTGTTGACTTTTTCTAAATTACCTCAGGAAATTATCAGAGGGCTTCCAGTTACAGAGGCTCCCCCAGGTTTTCTTGAGTAGCTCTATAGCTTCTGTCCAATTTGCCTTACTTTGAAGTTATAAGACGTCCTGTGTCATTGTTCTGTGGCTTTAGAATTCCTCATAATCTCACTACAGATTAGACTCAACTAATTAAATGTGTCATCAGCAGTCTGTCACCCCAGCACGACAGATCTTTAATTAATACATTAAAATCTACTAGTCTGAGTATAATACTTGCCCTTTCCCACTTAACCTTTGGGAATATTGAAATAAATAATTTAAACCTCTCTCTGGTTTTGGGGTTTTGTTTGTTTGTTTGTTTTCTTATTTTGTGTTCAACTTTTAATTCCATTTTTACTTCCCTTGCCAGGGCTTGTTAATTTTCTTGAGATTATTTTACTTCTTTCTCTTATCTTTTATGAGGTCCAAGTATTCCAATTGTCTCCTTATAGTAAGTGAACTTATTATTTTATACATGTGGATGAAGTTGACTGGACTGCGTTGGCATACGTCCTTTCAGTTCTAGGAATCAATTTATACCATGTGAGGATTTGACTCCATGTGTTTTATACAACACATATATGGCACTCCGAGATGGAGGTAGACTTATGTCCATGCCTCAGATTTCTTATCTTTTGTTGGACTTTAGTATTCTGCTTGATTGTCAGAGTCTGTATTTTAGTATTTAATTTAAGCACAATTCAGTTCTATAATGTAATCTATTCAGCCTACTCATTATTTCCTAAGGCTATTATAGGGTATGTAGAATCATAGAATCATAGAATCATTAAGGTTGGAAAAGACCTCTAAGATCATCAAGTCCAACCGTCAACCCAACACCAGCATGCCCACTAAACCGTGTCCCTAAGCGCCTCATCTACACATCTTTTAAAT
>NW_009223690.1:0-461 GCF_000690835.1 Fulmarus glacialis | reverse complement strand
GGGGTTGTTGACTCCCCCACTCCCCTGGCCAGCCTGTTCCAAGGCCTTTTCTTTTTCTTTCAGTAAAGAAATTTTTCCTAATGTCTAATCTAGACCTCCCTTGGCACAACTTGAGGGCATTTTCTCTCATCTTATTGCTAGTTACTTGGGAGAAGAGACCAATGAAGAGAATGACCTTGATGTGAGATGTATGTGTATTAACATGCAATATTTCAGTGATTTAATTTACAATGCTAAGTTCTTGCTCTGTGTGAATACAATCTAAATAGCATGAGAAGTTCCTAGAAATTTAGGGAAACACTGTCTTTTACTTATACTGCTTTGATAGGCTGTTGCACTACAGAGGCCAAATATACTTGTAATATCCCTGGTCCATATTTCTTTGCACTTCATTTTACAAGGAACTTACACAAACAATGGGACTTCCCTGGTATGCTGTCATGGTTTAACCCCAGCCGGCA
>NW_009223689.1:0-7909 GCF_000690835.1 Fulmarus glacialis | reverse complement strand
CCGGTGGGATGGGGGAGAGAATCGAGAGGCACGAGTAGGAAAACGCATGGGTTGAGATAAAAAAAGTTTAACAATTGAAATACAACAAAGTAGAACAGTAATAATAACAATGATAACAACAATAATAGAATATACAAAGCACAATGCAACTGCTCACCACCCATCAACCAACGCCTCAGACGTGAAAGCCCTCCACCTAGTTTTTATATTGAGCATGATGGGGTTCCCCATTGGCCAGCTGGGTCAACTGCCCCGGCTATGCTCCCCCCGCAGCTTCCTGTGCACCCGGCGGAGCATGGGAGGCCGAAAAGTTCCCGGTGCAAGCGCCACCCAGCAATAACCAAAACATCAATGGGCCATCAACGCTCCTCTCATACCAAACCCAAAACACAGCACCTCCCCCAACCACCAGAAGAAAGAAAGTTAACTCTATCCCAGCCGAAACCAGGACAGATGAAATGACCACAACCCCTATTCCCCACATTTGTCTTACGGGGTTACAGAATTTTTCATCGGCATTAGTCGCCACAAAGCCAGATTGCCTGTCAGATTACCACAAAACCAGGTGATTTCTGTACATGTATTTCTTTATCTCTTTGTTCTCTGTTAGTGGGTTCTGTTACTCCCATGCTTTTTGTGTATCTCTGTGTCTTTTACTGTAGTTGTTGTCATGTGAGAGTAAGAGTTTATTCTCCATGGCCTCAGCGTGTCTTCAAAAAACAGTAAAAAGGTCTCTCTTAGAGGTTTACTTCTTAAAAATGTCAAAACTGGAGTTTTATTTCGAGTGAAACTATTCCAATACTAACATAAAAAAGCAGAATTTGTTAGAGAAAATTGGAAGCTAGTCTTCTATGAAAGGCTGAACCATGTTAATTCAGGTGCAAAGATGTTTAAAATAGGGATATGCTGTTGTTACATATCCTCAGTAGTAGTGAACACCTTAAGCTGAATAAAGCAGATGAAAAGCCCTTCACAGTATCCTGGGCTGAATAAATGGAGAGATGTAAATACGTACATTTCAAGACTAAGTTTACAGGTTCTCAAAAGGAAGGAGCTGAGTGGGGAGACAGCTATAGAGTATGGACAGGAAGGTGGGGACAGCCAGTATGGAGTCTCTGAAAGTAAGAGTGCAATATGTGCAATAGTTAATATCATTAACACCAGACCTGTTCTCTGCTGCTCACATGGTAGTACAGATTTGGGGCAGCTTGAGTTCAGGTACAGAATCACTTTTCACCTAGACACCTTTGACTTAGCAAGGTTACAGGACAGAGTTTTTCTGCCCCAAGTTTCTCTTTTACTACCTAGATCACAATGCGCCCAGACCAGTGCTGGGCACTGGGGGATACCAGCCACGTTTCTCCGTGGGGATTTGAGATCCCTCTTCTCCAGACCACGTTGTCAAAGCACAAAAAAGTAATTGGTGTGATTCCTCCTGGGATCCCCATTCACTCTCCATACTCAATTTTGGACAACTCTTTCTAGATTTGGAGCTGTGTTTCATTCTAATTTTCACTTTGCAGATTGTTTTTTGTGATCTCTTTGCACTTCCACTGCCTCGCAAGCTTTTCTTATCACTCCTGCAGGCCTTCTGCTGGAACATCGGTGAAACCCCAGTGCTTGGTTTTCCCAAGGACTGCAGGGTTTGCTTTTCAACGATTTCAGGATTGGGCTGCCAGGAGCTGCGGAAAAAATGAAATATACAAAAATAATAATAGGATTATTGTTCTCATCAAACACTGAAAACAAGAAAAATAAACAAAGCATAGGTCAGGACCTGCACTAGCCATAAAAGAAGGAGTTCCTGTTGTTCTTTTAGCAACCAGTGTATGCTGGCACTAGTCAACCAATTATACTTGGTCTGCATACTGCACATTCATGCTCGGTTTTATGTAACTGCCCTAGTAAAAATGCACATTGCCATTGCCACTGTGGTGTGTTGCCACTTCTTCCCTGCTTCTCTGTTTTCTCCACCGTAGATTTACCATCTTCATAAAAGAATTCTGTGCCCATTTCCTGGTTGCCTGCCTTTGGCCATTTGGTTCTTAACTCCTTAAATATTTTTCTCCTGTCAGAGAAAACACTTCAGTATCACCAGCATCTCTCTCCTGTCAGGACCAGATCTGGTGAGTTCGTGCACTCCAGAGGCAGGAGAGTTTTCTCACTAAAAGCGGGTGTGTTTCAGACATATTTCCTCTTCTCCAGTGTCAAAGAAAAGCTGACTAAATACTCCATGTGACAACTACCCCAAAAATCCTGGTTGCCTGGGCGGGAAAAACAAGCTACACAAGGGCAGTAAAAAATCTTTTTTTTTCCTCAGAAAAAGAAGATAAAAAAACCTGTGCCCCTCTCCTCCCAATAAATATGACAGGAGAACTAGTGACAACTGACATGGAAAAGGCTGAGATACTCAACATTTTTTTTTGCCTCAGTTTTCATTGGCAATCTCTCTTCCCACATCTCTCAAGTCCCTGAACCTCAGTGCAGGGACTGGGAGAACGAAGTCCCTCCCATCATAGAAGATCAGGTTTGAGGCCATTTGAAGAACGTGAACAAACACAAGTTTATGGGGCCTGATGAGATGCATCCCAGGGTCCCGAGGGAACTGGCAGAGATAGTTGCTAAGCCACTCTTCATCATATTTGAAAAGTCATGGCAGTCAGGTGATGTTCCCAGAGATTGGAGAAAAGGGAATATCACAGCCATTTTTATAAAGGATAATAAAGAGGACCCCGGGACCTACCGACCAGTCAGCCTCACCTCAGTGCCTGGTAAGATCATGGAACAGATCCTCCTGGAAGCTATATTGAAACATATGGAAGACGGGGAGGTCATTAGAGACAGCAAACATGGCTTCACCAAGGGCAAATCATGCCTGAGTAATCTAGTGGCCTCCTACAATGGAGTGACTGCACCAGTGGATAAGGGAAGGGCGACTGATGTCATGTACCTGGACTTCTGTAAGGCCTTTGAAATGGTCTCCCACAATGTTCTTACTTCTAAATTGGAGAAGTATGGATTTGATGAATGGCTTGTTAAATTATAAGGAATTGGCTGGATGGCTGTATCCAAAGAGTTACAGCCAACGGCTCAATGTCTAAATGGAAACCAGTAATGAGTGATGGAAACCAGTGATGAGTGGTGTCCCTCAGGGGTCTGTACTGGGACCAATACTGTTTAATATCTTTATCAGTGGCATAGACAGTGGGATGGTGTGCACCCTCAGCAAGTCTGTGGATGACACCAAGCCGAGTGGTGCAGCTAATTTGTTAGAGGGAAGCGATACCATCCAGAGAGACCTTGACAGGCTTGAGGAGTGGGCCCATGTGAACCCCATCAAGGGCCAGAAAAACAATCAGAGGGCTGGAACACCTTTCCCGTGAAGAAAAGCTGAGAAAGTTGGGTTTTTTCAGCCTGGACAAGAGAAGGCTGCAGCAAGACCTTATTGTGGCCTTTCAATACGAAGGGAGCTTATAAGAAAGATGGAGAAAGACTTTTCAGAAGGGCCTGTAGTCACAGGACAAGGGGCAATGATTTTAAACTGAAATTGGACACAAGCAAGAAACTTTTTGTGGTGGAAGTGGTGGGACACTGGATCAGGTTTCCCAGAGAAGTTGTGGATGCCCCATACCTGGAAATGCTCAAAGTCAGGTTGGACGGGGCTTTCACTTGATCTAGTGAAAGATGTCCCTACCCACAGCACGGGGGTTAGTCTACATGATCTTTGAATGTCCCTTCCAATGCAAATGATTCTGTGAATCTTAGCAACTTTCCAGAAGATGTTACATTTCTATCTCAAGTTCCAGTTACAGTTTAGTTTTATCAGACAGACCTAGTAGACCAGATGAAATTTGATGTATAATTTGGAATCACCTGCGAGGGAAGAAGAGAGGGAACTAGGGTCCAGCCTTGCTTCACTTTATTAGATGAATTTCTGTCATGAGTTAAAAAACAGTGCTATGAACAAGTTCGTATCTATTTATTTTTAAAAAATCCATTTCCAAATGGATTGTGACATTTTGCCAAGGAGAGCATGGAGATGAGACAGGCAGCAAGAGACAGGGGGAAATATTATATTTAGTCACAGATTCCTGGGCAGAAGCAGCTCATTATGGAACAGGGTCATAGAATGAAGCTGTAACTTAATTTTATCCCATGAAAAAAAGCAGAAACAAAAATTCAGCTTTCTAGAGCTGGACAACTCATCAGGGACTGCATGGTGATGTGACTTGGTGAAGCCCGGGATTATCTGGTAACCTCATGGTAGGGGTCTGCAAGCGGTAATAACTCCCAGGGGGGACCTGTGATCCAGTCAGATTCCAAGGATTAAGCAGACTCAAGAACTGGATTTTCATGGCAGAGTGGGTTAAGGGAGCTCTGCAGCAGGCAGTGCTAAACTACCCTGTTAGTAACATCCTGGGGACTTGCCTGTGTACTCAGAGAAGAATAAACCTGGAGCAAATGTTACACCAAGTGTCTTTCCTCACCAGCGCAGGATATAGCTACCTTGCTCTCGAAATCTCCTGGGAATGACAGAGAACCTGACTACAGAGTTCCCAGTTTCTCACGGTGGCCTGGTATCCCACAGCAGTCCAGCCATCGTCACTGAACTTCCCTCTCTGGAAGGAGCAAACTGGCCTGTGGAAAGGGAACACCATGAACTTAGCCATGGCATCCCCACTGTACTCCAGAATTATCTCCATAGCCCAACCTAGGATACTGTCAAGTTCCTTGTGGAACATTTGTTACTGGTTTGAGCCTTTAGGATGTCTCCTTCAGAGTCTTGGTGGTTGTCTTGCCCCATTTGAGTTTCCTTTGGACCTATGCTGAAAAGATTGTGCATGAACAACATGGCAGACTACATTATTTTCATCTGCCAGTGAGGGGCCACTAGAACAGTGATTTCTCTGCTAGCAGATGGAACATCTCTATCTGTGGCCTATGCGAAGATAGAGATTGCTTATTGATTAATGTTATGTAGTATCTTTATGAAAGGATACATTATATAAAGACGCTCAGCTTGTAAGGGAAAAAAAACCCAAACAACGTCCATGAGAGGGCAGCAAACGCTCAATACTGGAAATCTTTTTCACCCGTCCTGATCATTTTCAGGTCGAAAGCCAGCTACCGAATGATTTTTGTTAAATATTGTTTCTTGTTTTCAACAGTAAAACCTCAGAAGATTTTCCTCCTCAAAAGAAAGCAAAACCAGAGTTTAATATCTTCCCCTGAAGGACAAAACTACCCTTCTTTTTACGTATTTCATTTTTCAATCTCTCTAAAAAATAGCCACGTTATTGTCTATGCCACCACAAGAAAAAATAGTAAAAATCTTCGTCCAAAAGAACCGTTTTACCTTAAAAAAAATGAAATGGAGCACGTAGGGGTTGAACTCTCGATTAGTGTACCTTTACTGCTAAATTCTCCTTGAGAAAACGTTCAGAAAGGACGGGAAATGGAGATGAGAAAGAAATTCAAGGGGGAGTAGAATTTCTGAGAAACACGATTGGACAGATTTTGCTCCGACATGCTCCATTAAAAAACCATGAGGAGCAGCTGTTTAAAACACTGAAGCCACATGTAAGAATCAATGCAACCAGGTGAAACTGCAATACATAACACATACCCGTATTTTAAAATAACAATTATAGTAAAAAATTAAAGAGTAATTTAAGTGATTCAGTAACTGGGATACCTTTCTATAATCGAGGTTTTTCTTCTAAAGGATCACGACGTTATCAAAGATTTAAAAAAATATATAAACTATTATACGCGCAGACCCAACGGCTTTGCTATCTGAAAGAAACGAACGTACAGAAAAACGGCAGCAACACCGAACCGCTTGTGCCGCGGGAAGGGAAACTCGCATGAAACCCGCATTTTTGTGCCAGCGGGGCGCGCGACAGGAAAAGCGGGGGGACGGGCGGGAGCGAGCCCCAAGCCCCGCCCCTCCTCGCTGCAGTCCCCAACCAGGTCGGCTCCCACCACATAAAGGCCGCCGCGCCGCTCCGCTCTCGCTACACTCGTTCCCCGGGTTTCAGCGGCGGCACAATGTCTGGCAGAGGCAAGGGCGGGAAGGGGCTCGGCAAGGGGGGCGCCAAGCGCCACCGCAAGGTGCTGCGCGACAACATCCAGGGCATCACCAAGCCGGCCATCCGCCGCCTGGCTCGGCGCGGCGGCGTGAAGCGCATCTCGGGGCTGATCTACGAGGAGACGCGCGGCGTGCTGAAGGTGTTTTTGGAGAACGTGATCCGCGACGCCGTCACCTACACCGAGCACGCCAAGAGGAAGACGGTGACGGCCATGGACGTGGTCTAGGCCCTCAAGCGCCAGGGACGCACCCTCTACGGCTTCGGCGGCTAAAGCTCTCCGCTCCCGCACCATCTCAAGAACCCAAAGGCTCTTTTAAGAGCCACCCACTTCGTTCTAAGAAGAGCTGTGACATTGTTTTTTCTGGAGGGTCATCTGAAGCATCTACGATACCGTTTCCAAAGCTTGTTGAAACTGATGATTACGGAATACTGCTAAAAAGCTTTCTGGTTAGATACGTGCAATCCAATATTTTAGTTTTGCTGTTAATGGCGAAGTTGTTTTTGCTGTGTAAGACACGCTTTTGCCTTTGTGTACTCCTTAAATACCCCTAAATACTGTTTGAAGTGCTCTTTGTAATCAAAACAATGTTTTCTTTACTTTTTTTTTTAAATCTTCGCCGACTTAAGCATAATTATCTGGAATACTATTAAATGTCTTGTACATTAAAGCTTTCATATAACTGAAGAATAGATAATCCACTGCAAGGAAGAAAGGGAAACAGATGTATCACCTAGGGAGAAATATGAAAGTTGCTGAGATGAACGTTTTCTTTCTGATACTTCTAAATAAACTGTTTTCTTGACTACAACCTATCCTCAGTTTCATGTCGATTTTTTTTTTTTCTTTTTAAAAGCAATTTCAGGAGTAAAACTAATACAGTTTTGTAAAGTACATATTGGGGGGGAGGGGGACACGACACGACAAATGACCGAAAATTACGTCCCTGGCAACACATTTTAAGAAAATGCGTCAAAAGGAGTCTTGCGCGAAGGCTTTTTTCGCAATTCTCCCCCATTCTCGTCCGGGGAGCGCTTCTAAGGCAGTGGTCTTCTGTTTCCTTCATCACCGGAGGAAAAAACGGCAAAAACATTTTTTCGGGTTTACGTAAAACTATCGGTAGTCATTGACCACTCACAGACAACGGCGATGAATAAATATTCGCTGTCACTCCTGGTTTTCTCACAGCGTTAACAAGTAGGGGCAAATTAAATAATTGAGTAATACCGTATTCCTTTTTAAGCTCTTCATGTCACAAATAAGTTCATTGTCTTAAGTATTCTCAAAGTCACGATTTTACTTGATTACAGGATTTCTTAAGCATCTCTCTCTGTGTTTTGATTTACCAGGCTATCTTTCCCTCAGGGACAATGTGCCTGTAACTGTAACAGGGAGCTCTGTGCGGCATTGAAGGAACTTTTTTCTTCTTTTGTTGTCAGCCCACCAAAAAAAAAAAAATCTGTTAAAATAATTTGCGGTTTTAAGAACAGCTCCTGAATTTGAGCCTCCACACGGCTTTTAATCTGTCAGGAGCCTGGCGGAGAGGGAAAGCCGGAAAAGCTGAAGGGATACGAACACCGTGTCTGAAATACCCGCCCCCCAGGCGTTGGACTCGCGCCGCGGGAGCCCTGGTGGGAGTGGGGAGGGGGGGGTGCAGGCAGCGGCGAATTCGGCTTCCTTGCGACCAGGCGGGGATTTTCACGGTACCCAATGAGGTCGCGTTTCCCGTCGTCCAATCAGAGACGAGGCAGCTCTATAAATACCGGCTCTGCGGCTCCTTCTTTCATTTACTCCTGTTCAGTGCGGTGGAGAGGTTGTA
>NW_009223688.1:83761-112672 GCF_000690835.1 Fulmarus glacialis | reverse complement strand
AAAGGAAAAAAAGGAAAAAAAGGAAAAACCAGGAAAAACCAAAAAAGGAAAAAAAGGAAAAAAAGGAAAAACAGGAAAAAAAGGAAAACCAGGAAAAACCAGGAAAAACCAGGAAAAACCAAGGAAAAAAGGGAAGAAAAAAAAAAGCAGCTCATTTCCTTGATGTGGCAGGATACATGAATTAACCAGTATTCCAGGAAGTCTGAAGTGATTATTCCCTGTATTCTTAAAATATGTGCATTCAGATGCTTTGAAAGATTCATCTCCCAGGATCATGTTCTCAACCTTCGTATCACTGAATTCATTTACGTAAACGACACACACGTGTCTCAAGAACAGGAAAGAATAATCCAAAGCCTGAATAATGCCTCGAAAAGGATGAGTTAGCTCACTCCAACACAATGCAACTCCAACCGTGGTCTGCAGAGGCTGTTCCTTCAGCCTCACCAGGAGCTGTATCAGGCTCGGGAAGAAGAGGACACTCTCTATTGGAGAAGTACCGCTGACTGGGACAACAGTCATACTGCTGACCACGACGGAGGGAGTGAGATCCCCACCTGTAACCCACGAGCCCTTTCATTTTAGGCTCTAGGCTGAGCATCTCATGCTGTATTGAACAAGAGCAGAGCTCTGGGATCTGCAATGGACTTGGATCAGTTTTCCAGACAAGGTTCAAGTTGCTGGCTTTAAACTATAAAAGCTCGTGATTTGGGGCTTAGTCATAAAGCAGAAATACCCCAAGCAGGTTCCTTGCCACATCCCCTGAAAGTGGAAGGACATGCTGGAAACGAAGCTGCTGCTGTGACGTAAAAGCCCCCAGGTGCCACCGTGTGTTATCATTGCAGGTGCACTACAACTATTTTTTAGATTTTTTTTTTTTTTTTAATAAAGAAGGTGAACTGAGGAATATAAGATTATTAGATGTGTATTTTGACATATTTATAAAAAAAGAACAAAGTGGAGAAAAATTGCAAAAAACCTGTGCTAAAGTTTTTTTCTTGGTTAATAAAAATAGAAAATGAAAGATGTATTAAGATGCATTAACTTTCTATTGGTTTACCATTCTCCCTTCCCATTTCTCTCTTGGTAACAAAGAAAAAGAACCAAGAAAGCGCAATAATAAAGGAAAAACTTTAAAACAAAAAAACAAAAATGAAAAAACAAAACAAAACAAAACAAATCCAAACCAGAAATATTACAAAACTAATAAATTTTGAAGGCAAGCACTCTACATCATTACATTTTCAGGGAAGCTTGGGGGAGGAGATAACACACACTGAAAAGAATTCCTTTTTTTGAACTATATGCTAAAAATTACTCTGCAAGAAACCTTTTTCATGCTAAGTCATCGGAGGGGGGGGTAGGGAGGAGAGGGAATATGCAAGTCTCACGAAATTTTACCAGTAGCTAATTAAATTCTAATTTTTAGCATCATGGACTTCAGGTATATGATTTGTTACACCAACGTAAAAAAAAAAACAAAAACAAAGCCCAAACAAGTTAAAAACCAAATCCTTTTCTGTAGGTAAGAAAAATACTCACTGATGCAGATTTTTCAACAATCCTAACAAACTCTGGCTGTATGGAGTAGCTCTTTCTTTCTATTAATATCAGAAAATGTAGAATGCTGAAGAGGAAACAAAAGTTAAACCAAACCATTTAAAAATACAGTACTGTGACGTTTTATTTCATTTTTACCAGTACTACATGCTTACTACCACTAGGAACAGACATGCCTTTTTTTAAATTTGTTTCGGTTTTTTGGTTTTTTGTTGTTTTGTTTTTTTTTTTCCCAAACCTATATTAAATGTTGACCTAAAGCTTGCTGTGCCTTGGAGATCTGGCTCAGGAATTAACTGCATGAATTTTTATTTAAATAGATAACCACTTAAGTTTGAAAATAAGACAAATACAGGTGAACAGGAAAATTAAATTACAAATTCAGTTCATACAAATATCTCTTATTCTATGCACTAAATCCTGTTAATTAGCTGAGATCTTTTAAAAATTCTTAAAATACTTATGAAACATTATTTACAAATTATATAAATAAATCCTAGGTCACTTTTAAATTAACCAATACAACAAAAAAGTCACCTTTTTGTACTGTGTGTACTAAAAATGTTCTTGTTTATTGATCATAACCCAGTTTGCAGTATAAAACGTTTGCTCACTTACATCAAAATGGGTTCAAATAGAAGGAAGGAAGGTATTGGTTTCAAAAGAAAACAAAAAACAATATTATAAATGCTTAAAAATCAATGAGGCTTCTTAATGTTCTTTTCTGCACAGTTTGCAGTCATTTTTAGAAGTCCCTTCCGCAGTATTTGTCTTGTGAACAGGTCATCTCAAAATAGCAGAGACATAGTTTTAGCAAAGGGAAAATATTCAGTACATTGCTCACACGTCACAGAGACCTTTTACCAGGAGGGAAAGGACAGAGAACGGAATGTCAGTGGCCAGCACAAGCCTTTACAACATTTAACTTAAAAGGCAGCATTTATAGAACTAATCACAGACTATACACATCCTGCACTGAACAGCAATCAAAAGGACTGGAAAATATACATTTAGGAAAACAAGAGACCGATGGTTTTCCATTACCTTTGTTAAAATTAATGCTTTTCTCCTTGTCTTTTGTTTTAAAACCAGCATTGACACCACCAACAACTACAACTACCTTTTCCTTTAACATAACATATGCCAGGTAACTACTGTACGTGAGAAATGTACAATAAAAGGAGAGAAACCACTGAATTTCCTATGCAGACACATGAGAATATAAAGCCATACAGATTCCAAAGTGCCATGAATACCAAATTCAAGTGATGGTTTGTAGCATGTAGGAAAGAAACTAAATGGAACTTGCTCTATGGGTTGCCGAGCCCTTCAGCTGTATCTTCAGTTTCCCCTTTGGCTGCTTTGGTGAGAATTTCCATCCATTTCATCTGCAGTTCTTCATCTTCCGCGCTGAAATACAGAGTTTGCTGGGACTGGCAAAGCTTAAAAACATGCTTCACTTCAAACTTCTCACCAGAACCTGGTAAACTGACTTCGTATCCAGGGAGAGGAATAGGACGTGGGCTCCGTCCATCCTAAAGAAAAAAAAGAACAAATCATAGAATTCAGTGACAAATGGTATTTGAAATGGGAGGAGCGGGGGTATACTGCGCAGGGAAGAAAGATTTCCTCTCAATGGGATTAAAGAAATGCCTGTTTCAAACAGTTTAACACTCGCTTTGAAGTAGTAAGATGTGATTGGAGATGCATTACCCTACAGCCGAGACATGTCACTGGGCACGCGCTCAAGCTAGGCAGCTACACCACAACTCTCACCAAACCCGAGTGTCTCGGTGTGCCACCGGCTGACGACCCCTCCGTGCTAGAGCCGTAGCCTGCCATCCCTGCCCGCAGAGCGAACACGCGCGCACACGCTTCAGTAAGCACGTGAACGCAGTTCCGCAGAACACGTGCATTCGGCTCCTCGTTCAGTACTGTACTTAGAAAACAGAGAAGAGGCGCTATCGACTGCTTAACTTAAAACAATAGAAGGCAATGACTATTGGTGCTTTATTCTTCTTACTTAACAGATTCCCTTTCGCAGTAAGATCCAGCAGTGGCATGGCTGGGGATTTTCATGTTATTTCACGTAACTTACGCATGTTGTCTTTTACAAAAAAGCCTTTGCCTTAGGTACAGGCAATCAGATCCAGCTGAGAATAGTTCCGTGCAGTCCCTTTTGAACCTCATGGGACGTTTGTACAGAGACAAATAAGCAGAGCTGGACACTGAGACACAAAGATAACTATCAAGGAAGAGACTTTGAAATAAAAGAGAATTTCAGATTCAGAAGGTCTTGGGTTATTTATGATGCCTTTCGGAGTTGTCAAGGAGTCAAAGCTCAGATTCATGAACATCCTTTAAAGGCCAGATTAACTCACAGATCTAAGGAGTGACACAGCTCTGTAACAGTCACATCTTGAGCATCCACCAACTCCTCTACTAAGCTCTCAGGAAAGGCGTACTTTGGCAAGGCAGGGTGTGCCATGACCAAGCAACTCGTTTCAACTGATGCCATCACCGCATTTTCAAAGCTGGGTCCCCAAACTGAAGTCTAAACCACACAGGCATCAAGCATCTGTAAGAAGCTGTCGCCTCTTCTAGCAGCTACTTGTGTAGCAGCCTACTCAAGTTCAATGCCTCATACCAAAGTTAACAAGGCATCCCACAAAGAGGTGGCAAAGTCATTCTTTTGTCACCCCATACTGAATGCAGATGACTTAGCAAATCTGGAAGGGGACCACAGCTCTGAGAACAATGGCAAAAAGATCTACTTTTCTAACACTTAGACTAAAGTAATTCAAGGTTCAGAACTGCTCACAGCAATGCAAACACATACATTAACTAAAGGGGCAAAAAATACAGTCAAAAATATGCCTGCACATTTTATTAAATGCAAGCTTCCTGATTTATTAATCTACTACTTGTTATTGTTATGCAAAAATGACAGAGTCCATCTGCTTGAAGACCAAGCACTATTCAAGGAGATTTACGGCAACTTTGGGTCAAACGCTAAAGAATTCAGTTCCCATTTGAGTGCAAGTCACTGTGTTAAAAGCAGCATACAATTTCTAGATCCTGACACCACAGCCGCATCCGTATAAACAGGGAGGTCTTGCACATGCAGAAGTTTAAACTGGCATGTACAGAGTAACTCTAAACCTGCATACGTGGCGGTGCTAAAGCAAGCAAGTATGGGACTGACGAACACAAAATGCACAAGAGCACATGCAAGCTCAACCATGCCTGCTTCACTGATCTTGTCTTAGAAAAAGACACTAAGGCTTGTCACATGTAAAATTGGAGGTTGCCCATGACAATGAAAAATGATATCGTTTGTAGCCAAGAAGTGCAGTGTAAGAGCAAATTGATGTTTGAATTGTACATGTTACACCTACCCAACACGTGCAGACACAGGCAAATTAAGCAGACTGCCTTTGGTCTTGCTTCCTCCCTTTTCTTAATATGATGCCTTTGTCACTTTCTCTGTACCTGTCTGATCCAAAAGGAAGGGATTTAAATTATCTCTGAAAAGCTGCACTGCTTTTCAGAGATAGGTGAAGCACTCAGCCTCCAGTCACACCACACACCCAAACCAGATCTCTCTGCGGGACCGTGAGCATCTCTAGATTTCTTCTGGCACTGAGCCCTTCCCCTCCTACCTGGAGTCCAATAAATCCAGGGGCTGTTCTGCACCCACGAGGAATTTGGACCCTACATCAAGCACGTAAGTAGGATTTACAGGCCTTACAGAGAGATTAATGTCACATTCCATTTTTAAGAGCCTACTGGATTTGGCTGGTTGAATTGTGTTTTTTTTAAATATTTCTGTATGCAACATACTAGGGTTGCATGACATCAGCATTTCATCAAACCAAACTACCCAGTGCTGAGAAGACCTTTGCTTTGGGGTTGATTTCAATCATTTTCCTGAGATAGTGAGTGATACACAAAAATCTACTGGATGTCTAATACTGTCAGTAACCACAAGCATTGTGCACTCATCCTGACTCTAAGCAGCGTAATACTAACCTGTTATTTGTCTACGTAATTACAGCAGCATTTATTTATTGCTCTATTACAGCCACTACAAGGGTTTAAGATTTGGGAATGGATAGCTCAATTCCACCATACAGGCAGTTCTATTTCATACACCCCTCCATACAGACATCCCTCTCGCACTGCACATCTCTTTGCAGCGTATAAGCTCTCTTACACAAATATGCAGAACAAGTGATGGACTGATGGACCACTTATCTTTTTCCCTACTACTATTGAGTAGGCTTAGAAAATCCCTGTTTTTCCACCCAAACTCCACTCTCTACCCACTTACGATCTAATCCCAGCTTTGCACAAATTGTTGAGAGACTCCTGTGACGCGATGGTGTGCCAAGATGCAAAACTCTGCAGGATGATGAAAAAGGACAGGCAGAGTTTTGTGCGGGGCCAATTAAGGCTTCACCTAAAGAGGATCAACAGACAAGCCACAAAAATACTTCTCTAAAACTGTGAGCTCAACTTCAAACTCAGCTACTCCCTTGTTTTCTAGGAGTAAATCACATTTACATGGCGAATAAAAGATTTTTCTTCAGAATTTCTAAAGCAAAATTTTCTCTTGGATCAAACCTGATAATTATTATATGCACTAGCTCTCACTATACTAGATTTACCCTCCATATTTCTCCAAAATTCATTACTTCTTTAGCTAGCTGGGAATCCTCAATTCTGCGTTTCTCAATCAGGCGTAAGTTACTGTCAGAGCTCTGGAGGTAGCCTTTAGCTAGCTGGGAATCCTCAATTCTGCATTTCTCAATCAGGTGTAAGTTACTGTCAGAGCTCTGGAGGTAGTTGCGCATTTTACAAGGCCAACGGGGGCAGAAGCTCCGGGTGGAGCCCTTGGAAAGACAGACTAATTTCTATAAAACTGCTGATCCTTAAGCTTGAGGTGGTCTTTGCTTATAAGCAAACTCTTATAATTCCACTCAGATAAACATGACAAACAGCTGCACAAATTCTGTCTCAGTTCGAGGACAGAAAAAATTGGTATGATTTCCATACCTAAATAAGCTGTGAATTTTATCCTCATGCATAAACCCTTACGCAAGACTTAAACCATGAACACTCAGGGGATTAATTCATTCTCCTGGAACCAGGATCTAAAGCAAAAGAGCAATTTTCTTGCTATTCTAAAGCCTGCGAGTCATATTTCCAGTTGCATTGGCATCCCTTCTGCGGTGTGAGGGCTGGGGGTGCAGAGGATGAAAGCTGTCAGGGCTTTTACTGTATTAGAAGCTCCAGATTCAGCTTGGTTTACTCCTTCTTCCCAAGAGGCAGCTACTCTTTCTGTTCCTTTTAAAAATAATCCCCCAACTTTCAAACTCCTACGGTCACGGTTCACTTGTTCTGTGTTTCAAGACCTTTAATACCATTGTTGGCAATATTATTCCCAAAAGGCACCTCTTTTTTTAGGCACTGAAATGCTTCTTTGCAGGCATAAAGAGGTTTGTCAGATGCATCAAGGTGGCTGTACAAAACAAAACGATGCCTGGGAAAATAACATTCAAGCACGTGAGTGGTTCCCGCCTGATTCCAGACACTCAGCCACAAGGAAAGAAGCCCTGGAAGAGATTTTTCTCCCAAGTCTCATCTATACTATGTAAACCAGAACTAACAAGAACGTTTGGTTAATATCAGGGAATGGGATTTGCTTCGTAATTTTCTCCTTCAGTTGGATGCAAATTGGATTGCAAAAATTCAGTTGGATAAGCATGGGAATGGTAGGCTCTTGAAGAAGGGACTTATTTTTGTTGTTTATAGTCTCAGCCTACAACCGGTGATTCCTGATAGTAAATCCTGGCTCGGTTATTGAATGTAAGATAGATCAACCTCGTCCTGTATGCTTTCTTGCCGCTTTATTGGGAGATTTGTATCACACCTGAAATAGTTGAGGACACTAACCACTAAATTTAACTGTCATAAAATCGACAATCAGTGTCAAAGGCACCATTTTCCCCTAAAAAATAGGATCTTACTAATAATATCAACTGAGGCTCAAGATCAAATTTGGCAGGACATGGAGCAAAGACGTACACAGAAGCTCCTCCAGCTTCCAACCCTGGCTTTGCATGACTCTCAGGAGGGGGCCTGGAGAATCGAGCATCATTCTACTGTGCACTAAATACAGCTGGTTTATGTCCCATGGGTTATTACTTGTGCTGTCCTGAGACAACCGGTTGGGCACTAGGAGAAATCTTCTTTCTAGGTCATACCATGTAAGAGGCGTTGCTTCCTCCCAACTCCTCGTTCCAATCATCTCTTAGATGACATAGGTTGTTCCTGGGTGAGGAAGGCCAAAAAATTTAGACCTCCCTCCCTCTATTCCCACTCTCCTTCCCCGAGCTTGCCTGTGTGAGACACTCTGGCTTGGTTTGTACGGGATACAGGGCTTGGACTGGTCCTTGGCTGAGGCACGGCTTTCACATCAGTTGAAATGTTTTGCCGTTCTCTCTGCTTTGCTCTTTAAAGCTTTTTTCCTTTCCCCAGACTCTGACTCCAGAGAGATCTAAAGATTGGTTTTGTTGCATTCGTTTTAGCGCTTTGTCTGAGGCAGTGTGTTTTTTCAACTTGTAATTTCAGTCATGCATCTCCTGTTGACTAGGAGGGAAGCCAGGCAGCTCACTGCCTGTGGCATGAATTGGAAGCTTACCCAGTGTGGGGCTTGAATCCCAGATGAAGCCAAGTGGGCTGTGTCTGGAGCTCCAAATTCAAGCTTTCAGCCTCTCGAGCACTATGCTTAAAACATTACCCACGCTTGTTTAAAACCAGAGGTGTTCTTGCTGACAAGCAGCAAAACGAACACACTTCTAAGGACAACGTGTACTTCTTGTTGAACATTTGCTATGGGGTAAGCTTTACTTTGAATAGCTTTATAAAATCATGGGTAATATTTAGTTCCCAGACTGTTCCTAGCTACACCCATACAAACTGATGCTAATAAAAAGCAAATCCTTCGTATCACTAGAATTACAGCAGGGTAGCTGTAGGCTGAATTCGGACCCATTTCTTCTTCCATCCCACCCAGGAGATAAAACAAAGCTGTATACAAACGTGTCAAACGCCAAATACAAAATTGGATATGGGGGATCTCATTTCAGCATTGTCATTCTTTACCCTTAGCACTAAGGAAGTATGACTGATATTTCTATTTTGGATATTCTATCCTGGATATAGATATTTCTATCACTTAACGTTCATCACACACAAACCCTAGTTAGCTTCAACAGCACACTTAAAAAACCAAATGCTTACCACAGTAATTATTTCAAGTAAAGATAAAATCACATGATGCCACGACAAGGAGCTTTACCAAACACAGTCCATTTTTCAGGCTAAAGAACATCTACATTTCCACAAATTCCTCCACCCTATCAATCCAGAACTAGGGTTAAAAAAAAAAAAAAACAAAACAAAAGCTTGAACCAGCAATTGCAATATTCAGACTGCTCTGCAGCTCTATACATTTTACAGGAAAGTGCTTTTCCTAATGACAGGGTAATAAAACCTTTGCATATACCTGCCTGAAACCTCTAAAAAACCCAAAACATAATCAAATTATCCTTGTTTCGTCCTTTTTTGTTAAAAAATGGAGAAGAAAAGCTATGAGCTTAAGCATTTGCTCACAACTATATCAGCAGTAACTACAGATAACAAGGAAATCTGAAATCTCTGAGGCTTTGTGCTGTATTTAGAATACCAAGTTCATTTTTGTTGTTGAAACCAAGCCAAATCCTTTGACCTATTTCTCAGCTCAGCATATTTAAACTTATGCTTTTTTTTTTTTTCCCCCTGTGTGTTAACCCTCGTGAATGTCGTTTTACCTGGCTACTTCCTTGCAGATACAGAACAAGAGGTTCAGTCTTGGGGATGGTCACCCACATTTTGTACCAAGTCTTCCCTTTTTCAAGGAACTGGAGGTAGCTGCTGAAGAGGCTGTTTTCAGCTGCTAAGATGCTTTGCTTCTGGATGAATTAAAAAAAAAAAAGAAAAAAGAAAAAAAGAGCTGTTTCCATCCATGCTTATGTGGGCAAAATACTTAGAATTAAGTATACTTAATTTAAGTTGTCCGGAGTCAAATAATAATGTAGGGCAAACGCTGGATAGCCCACAACTGAACAAAAGTTTAATCGTTATTATATACTATCAAGAAATAGCACAATTCCATGTAATAGAGGCAGATGCTGAACTACTGTTCCCAGCAGACATGAAGTTAAATTCCACCTCCACCAAGTAAATTGAGAATGGTAATTAGATGATGCAGCTAGTTTCTTGCTTAGCAAACTGGGCTGGGAGACCATTTCAAATTAACGCAAAAGGTGTATTAACAGACACTCTTGTGCGTGGATGCAGAGAGATGTGAGCCAAATCAGAAAGCACTAGGGCAAAAGAAGATTGAAAGAAATTTTTGTCTTCTGCTAGAAAGCAAAGAAAAACAAAATTCCTGTTCACATTAGACTTTGCACAGAAGCTTCCTGGGGATTTCTGGCATCTGCTAATAACATTTGTAAAGTGGCAATCTCCTCAGCCGCTATTAAGTTTGCGAAGAAAGTTTAATGTAAACAGGAGGTAAAGAAAAAGACAGGCTCTGATCCTTCTTTTTTGTACACCTACTTTCTTGCATTTTACCTGATCCTTTGAAGATTTAACAGAAGGCTAGAAGCCTGAGCATATGAGGGGAAAATGACTCTTTTCCTTGAGTTTTTACAGCTTTCTGCTGTAATCTGCTTTCTAAAGTGAAGCCATAGGTCACATTTCACTGGTTTGCTTTTTGGCTTTTCAGATTAACAGAGCTCTCGGCTGGGTAGGGGTAGGTTTTCACTTTACTGGCAAAGAAGCTCTGCTGAAACAGTGCTAGAAAGTTTATCATGAGATACCACGGACTATACTGATGCATATTAAGTGCTCGTCATCTGTAGGCATAGCTGTAGTGTATATCTGAAGTTTTTGATGGTATCAAGCTCTGGATCCAGAATCTTCTCTGCACTCTGCAGGCGTGGTAGTTCAGGGAAGGGCAATGTGCATTTGGAGCTTTACCCCACTTGGTATTTCTGAGATTCTGGACGTGTTTGGTGCAAAGCTGACAAAGCACCTGAGCAGCAGAGTTCACTCTGGGACACGTGCTGGTGTAATTTTACCTGTGTAGGTACATTTAGTAGCCTGGAAAGAAATATGACATGCTGGGAAGCAGAGCAGGGCAGGGTCTAAGACGACTATTTGAGGAAGCATTTATTACAGGAGCTCTGGATATGCACTGGCAGGTTTACATTTCCTGCTTATTGTCTGGCTCTTTTCCACGTAGTTTGGTTCTGATGAGGAGTATAACAAGGCGGGAAGGCAGTCTGATGGCTCTGAGGGGTGGCCTCCAGAAAGACGTTTTTCAAGGTAAGATGTTTTTCAGTATAGACTGCAACTGTTCCCCCATTTTCCATGCAGTGCTCAAAGCAAGATGGTGTAGGTCAGCATATCGGGGGAAGGATGATTTGCAATGAAGTTAAGTTCTCAGTGTGTCAGTGGCTCTTTCAAGAATCTGAGGTCTCTGCGGGTCCACTTTCAACTGAGACGAATGTCCTCTTTTACACAGGAGTGTACTTCTGGCTGTATTTCACAGGTAAAATAAATAAAACCCTTTTCTTCAAGGTGGCCCATGAAAAGCGTGGCACGTAATGGTACTCACAGCTCTGCCCGTAGTCTAAAAAAAGCATTGGTAAGAGAAGGTTCAGTTGTTGTGGGTGAGGATAAAACAAATCAGTTTGCCAATACGTTTCTTGTTCTTGTAAAAAAATAAGGGTAGGATGTGCCGCTATCACGGTATAAAGCTTGGTGACATCTGTGGCAATTGTGAAGCAGTAGTTTACACAGTGTAATTTGTGGAAGTCACGTCTTGGAGAAAAGAGTCTGCATTATAGCAGGTTTGAGAAAGTTTCAGTGAATCCTGATAGTCTTTCAGAAGGATGCCATGCTTTTGCACAATCAACTAAGAAAAAATTCATTTCAACGATATTTTGACAGGATGTGAAATAAGAAGTGCAAAAGTATCTTCTATATGGAGTTAAAAGTGAAAAAACAAATCTTATTTTGCCAAGTTTTGCCAACAGTTATTGTGCAAAATTCAGGATTGGAAATGCACCATAATAAAAAGTCAGAAGTTTTTCCTCTTTTTTTGTTACTTTGAAAGCTGAAACTTAGCTGCAAAACCTGTGTGCATCCCTGTATGATCAGCACCCTACGATGAACGCTTGCCATTTACAAACAGCATTCAGGCTGCATGCGCATTCAATACAAGTTATAGACCAGAGGGTCAAATATCATGATGGGGGAAAAAAGATAACCAATTTTATTTGTTTTAAATATACATTTTAAAAAAAAAAAAAAAAAAAAGAAGAGACTCACAAGGGCAGCTAGCACACCAACAGTTTCTTAGCCAAATACTGTACCTCTGCAGCTTGTCTTTTCCTGTGTTCTCCGACTGCTTCCACTCCAGGGCTGCATGGGCTTGCTGGTAACTGCAGAAAACACTCTTTACACACTCGATTATGACGACTATTATCTGCAAGTGGTTTAAACTCGGAGCATTTTGCACAGATCGCCTGTATCAGAAAGATGGTGCTTTATCATCATCATTAAAACATAATCCTTCTCCAAAGAAAGTGACTTGCAGAATGGTTGGTATTAAAGTAAAATCCAGAAAACTAATGTAACCTTAAGATAGATACGTTTTTTTTATATTTACTTTATTTACCTCCATTAGTAATTAGTGTTTTTGTGATCCCATGCTGTGTACCAATATACCTAATTAAAGAGAACATATGCCTTTTGGGAAATACTTTATGACTAACATCATGCAACTTTGCTTTTCTTTTCTTACAAGCCCTTATGAGTCAAAAAGGGCTTAGCTGACAAAGCAATTAGTGCTTTTTAATGCCAATCATAAAATGGTCTAGGAAGGACTGATTTTCAGACTAAAGGTGGCTGACATCAATTAGGCAGTTCAGTCTGACAGAACCGAGGAATCAAAAAATCACTGACCATTTTAAGAACATAGTCTGATATATTATCCATTAAAAACTATTTGTCTGATGCCAAATTAACAACTTTTGATTCCTTTCCTCGGCTGCCAAGAGCACACAATGACACATCAGTCCCATGAAACCAGTGCTTGTGAAGAGTGATGGATCTGCAGCTCTGGAACCTGTTTTCAGGCTTAAAATCTGACTCTGCCACTTGCTGTTGCACAGCTGCTCCGGGGAGAGAAACTGTCCTCCGGGGTGCGAGGCAGGGGCAGTCAGCCGGATTCCACACCCATTCTGAATTTTCTGTACAATAATAACCACAAACGCCCTTCAGGTACAAGTACATTTATTATATGCTTCACTGCAAGTTGTTAATTACTATATGAAGGTAACTGCCTTAATTCAGCAAGTGTTAAGTGAAGCACCATTCTGCCAAGTTATATAAACAAAAGCAAGCTAGCATTTTTAGAAACGTCATAGTCTTTCCTTGAGACGAATTAACTTCTTTAATTCGAATGTTATTGCCACGTCACAAAACATCGCAAAACCAACAACTGTTTAACAATAAATTATTAATAATGTAATTCTTGTTATCTCTCTGTCCATGGGGGAAAGCTATTATTTCATTTCTTTAATAATACTGAGCTTTGCAATGGAACATTTTAAACCCCCAGAAAAATGTATTTCATTATTTTAGTAATTATTAATAAAAACAAACCCAGAAGGTTGAAAATCCCAATTCCGGTGCAAAGTGTCTCCTCCACAGTAATTTTGTTTCAATTGCTGAGACTGAGGTTTCTTCAAACACCTTAACTATACATTTAGGTCTCTCTTCACTTGAAAATTTATCTCTACTTCAAATGAATAATGGTATTTAAATAACATTATTCTGTACTAGTTACATTAGGAACACTAAACCGTGAAACTCAAGTCACAGAAGGCAGGTTTCAAGTCGTATTAGAGAAATCAATCTCATCTTGGCCGTGGTTGTGATTTTCAGAAAAAAACCTGAGAATTAAGCTGTCAGTGAATGGCACTAAGGAAGGGTGGCTAAGTGCCTTCAGTAACCTGGCCTTGAATCTCCAGGACTGATTTTTTTTGACTCTTCAAGCAGAAGGAAACCACTTTGGCGCAAGCAATTCTTGACAACTCTGCTTTCCGGAAAGAAGAACCCATCCATCTTTAATATTGTATGTTCAGCTGTTCATCCTAGAAAGAGCTGCTGTGTGAAGTAAGGCTGTCAGAAGACCATTCTGTTTCTGCAAACAAAATATAGGGGACAACCCCCTCCCCAGATACATGCACATCCCCAGAGAAGGCACCACCTTTTTTTTTATCCACTGTATTTGCCTTTAAAACAGCACCAGAGCTTTGCTCTTTTTCCCCCTGATTCCCAGGGGGTAAAGCATGCGGAAAGATCTGCTCTGTCAATGACCTGCCATGAACCAGAACATCTTTTAGTTCCTGCACTGAAAAAATAAAAAATTCTCTTCAACAGTCTCTGCAGAAGAAACTAAAAGCTCAGTGCACTCTGATACTTACTGCCCCGCACTGCTTACAGTGGTGCCGCCTTTTAGTGATGGAGTTAAAGCTTTCACTGCAGCTCTTGCAAGCCTGTTTCTCCTTGTCTCGCTTGGATTTGGAAGATTTCCTGCAAGAATCACTCTGAAATGAAAAATACAATAATGTGATTTTGAAAAAGAAAAAAAAAAAAAAAAAAAGATCCCAAAACAATTCATAGAGTTCTCCTACTGACAAAGATCCTCTTTGGGTTTCACACCATTTTAGAAAAGAATTCATGTAAACTCTGCTAATGGCCTGCGGCTGGATGGCTGGCTCGGCCACTGGGTGTTTCTGGTGTGGCATTATGTGATCTCAGATTGCTCGAGCCAATTCTTCAAGTCCCTCTCTGCCCGCTTGTGCCCTTACAGCCACTGAGCGACCTCATCTCACCGGCTGTTGGTAAGGAGGAAGAGGAACTGGCAATGTGGGCCTGTCAAGAATAGCCTTCCTTCTGTCACCCACCTCTTCCTCTCTGCTGCAACGTGACTTGGTTAAGGTACATGTTGTTGACTTTTGAGTGCGTTGTAAACTCTTCTGTTCGTGGGGAGGAGATGAGAAGGTTTTGGGAAAAATGACTTGACTGAAGAAGTGAACAGTGCTGGCAGTGGATTTTTGCACCACCCAACTTCAAATGCTTAATTTAGGAGTTTCCTTAGGCTCCCTCCCAGCCCATGATGAAAATAAAGCTGCTCAGGAAGACAGGGACACCTACACCAGGGACCTGCTATCAACTGCTCTTGGCAGAAGACACTTTCTATCAGCTGTCTAGATAGCCAAGCAAGTTTAGCCTCTTAAGCTACGTACCTAAGCTGGTACATAAAGTCACTCGGTATAATTAAACCCAATTGTATAGATTTCTGATAAACTGAAGAGCATTAACATGACAATGTGCAGTTCATAAAAATACAGCTTCACACAGAACTTCAAGTAGACCCCCTGTTCTGTTTTCTTTTTTAAGGAAATAAACACTATTCCTCCTTCCCAGTCAGGGTGGCTACATGCAAGGGATCAGCAGCTCCCTGGGGGTAAGCCTGGGGCACCCGCAGCCAGGCAGCATCTGCATGGAGACCCCAGCCCGAAGGCGCTGGCTGCACCATGTTCCTCCGGCACAGCTCTTTCATGAGAAGAGGTTTGATAACTCTCTTCATTTTCGTTTGCTTGACACAATCATTTAACAAAGGAGAAGAAACATTTCCTCTAAATCAAAAGAGCGGAAGTATTCTACATTTTTTCTGAAGATTAACCAGGTGAAGATCAGGCCCATTGTAGGTTACACAGATTCTGGACTCCCTGACACCCCGCCCTTCCCTTTAAACCACATGCATACTAAATCACAACTTAAGTCCACTTGAGAGACAACAATTGGCTCAACAAATTTCCCCTTCTTCAAAGCCTTTATTTAACACAAGGATGTGGGTGCGTGGGGGTGGGAGGAAAGGCAGCAGCAATTACGATTAGTGGATCACCAGGCAGGTGTCACCGGCGCTAGGGAAATTCTGCCATTTGCCTAAGGTCTCACCTTACTGGTTACGACTAACCTGCAGAAGTCACTAATACAGGTTTTCAGGCCAATTAAAAAAAAAAAAAAAAATTCAAATTTTATAAGCTGACACCACTCTCCCATCCTCCTTGAGTCTCTGCCCTGCCATTCCCTGGTTACAGAGGAAAACACATTGTCTTTTGGCAGAGCCACTGAAACCGCCCTGCCTTGTAATGGCATTACACAACAAAACCACAACTAATTACTTCTAATTGGATTGGATCTTTTCATTTTTATTCATTATCTTTTCTATAGCTGCAATAGCAATGTTTCAAACTTGTATACAAGTACATAGGATGTTTTGCAATTCAGCTTGGTGAAGCACAGTCACACAGATTTGTTCATTCAGGAAAATCACTATACGCCCATAGACGTACATATTAATTGCTCAGCAAAACCGAATGCCTGAAAATCCAAGTCCTACCCCACACATAAGCACAGTGCAGTATTTCACTTTTCTTGTGAAGAACCAGATGTAACCAGTACGACATTGAATTACAACAACCGAACAATGCCTCGGATGAATCATTGGCAAAGAAGTTCCTTTCAGACTCTATTAGACCCCTCCAAGTAAGGCATATAATTAAGGCAATTCGAAAAGCTTTTACTGATCATCAGCAATCTACAGAGTAACTTTTTTATTTGTATCACATATATTGGCTGAAGTCAGCCGTTTCTCACTCTGATTTTGATGCTAATACTATTTAATTTTTTCGAAGACTGATCTTCCTTCCACTGGCTAGGGATGGACTCCCCTTAAGTTGTTAGATCAGAGCATTTCCTCATCGGTCAACCTTATTTTTTTTCTTAATAGTTAAAACTTGCATATAGCATAACAAGCCTTTCGATTCTTATTTTGAAGTTTAATTGTTAACAACAATTTCACTAGTGTTACTGGAACGGCAAGAGCATAAATGAAGGCACCATTTAGCCTTGTGAGCTGTGACTGCAAGATAATCTTGACGAATGCTAAACAAAACCAGTTTTTGGCTTTCAATCGATACCTACATGTGCCTGCATAGGAAAAATGCTGAAGTTCCTCTAATATGAATTGAATGGACTGCTTCATGTGGAAATTGGTTAATCTGATTTGTACTTCAATAGGAATATCCCATCATCACCACATGCATGTTTCTATAACACAGATGAGACTCAAGTTGAATACTTGAATATTCTAATGGATCTCGTACTTGACTTCCTCCTCAATGTGAAACAGTCTGGACAGTGTTCACTTTCAGAAATGCATGACCCATATATTTGACAAAGGAAAGAAAGCAGAAAGGGTATTATATTGGGCAAGATTTGTTATGACAGTTACGCACGAGCTTTTATTTTAGACCATTATATTTTAACTTGCGCTGTAGCATACAACAAATATTTAATACTAACTTCACTAATCAAAAAAGGCCCTGGATAAAGAGGTTTTTAAGTGTTTGACGAATACCAGCAATGTTTCGTAATATTTCTCAACATTATAAGAATACAGTGAGAACACAAGAGTTTGAAACATTGCTATTGCAGCTGTAGAAAAGATAATAAAAATGAAAATGTATTTTCTTTACAACTTGGCAAATTCCAATGAGCAATTATAGAAGAAAGACTTATTCAATATTATGTTATTTAACTGCTGACACTGTGAAAGAATTAAGAAGCCCTTTGCTTTCTGTCCCTGCGAAAACCAGGAGACTGCTGCACGGGCAGTCCCCCCATCCCACCCAGAGATGGCTCAGGAAGTTGACCTTGCCACGTACTCTTAACTACACACCATCTGAACAGAGAGGTTTTTGTAGAAAACAAGGACATGCATTGTGATTCACAAACCTTGTTCATCAAAGATAAATTTAACAGTCACTTTGCAACTGTGTCCTTTATTACACAAGCTATGTTATTTGCTGTTGGTGTATGTTAAGAGGGAAGCTAATACAAAGCTGCCCCAGCTTCAACTGGAATATCTTGATACTAATGCCCTTGAATAACTGTCATATTTCTCATCTTTCTTGGTGTACCCAGCTCTGTTTTGAAGCTCGTGAGTCTGACAGGAAAAAACACTTGCATAAAATCTATTCAGAGCCAGGATCTGCAATAACTTTCTTTCAAACTGGGCTGTTTTGACCACTAATTTGCTTTTACTCTACTGCTGCATTTAACTCTCTAAATCTTGACAGTTTCCTCCAACTTTAAAATTTTGGTGGAAAAAGAGCGTATACCCCAGTGAAAGGTACAACTCTGCCTAGAGCTAAGTGACTGCAAGGTGAAGGCCTGTGGCCGGACTGCTTAGGAAAGCATCATTAGTGAACCACTGGAGCCTCTGAAAAGCAGGGAAGAAACACCAAAGAGCTGGTAGGAACAGCAAGAAAACCAATGGGCTCAGGAAACTGTTGTTCTGTTATTTATTACTTGCTATATATTTCATTTGGTCTGGGCCAGCAGGTGGAAATTAAGCCTCAATGCTGTACATGCAATATATACACAGTCTGATGAGACTCTTACAGACACAACAAAGGGGTTTCAAATCTTTTTCTTCTCATTATGCTTATACAGCTGCATATTTTCCATTTGCAAATTACATATTTGGAGATACCCACAATGGGGCAGAACATCAGCAGGTGCTTCTGGAAATGCTGAATATATGTGAGAAATTAATTTAAATTATATAGTATATTTTGTACTTTGTAATGCAGCAAAATTGTTTAGTTTGTTTCTTTATACGCCAATGTCATACATGCAAGATTACATGCCAGACAATCTTCCACTGGCTTGTACTTTCTTCGTGCATGCAGAAGGTTGAGCATAAACTGTGCTAGCAGTGCAGTGCAGCAAACAGTTACCACAATGCTGTACAGCAAGCAGGTTATGCTTCCTGCATTAGGTTTTCACTGCCTGGTTATGCTAACGTGCAACACTGAAGAAAAACCCAGCAGACTCTTCAGGAGACTCAGCAGAACCGCAGGAAGGAGATACTAGTTTGCTGACCACCACTACCACCAAGTGGTTTGCGTGTGGAAGCTGTTAAGCACCGAACGTACTTGCTCATGCACTCACTGAGATGTTTCTAAAGGGATGTCATCATTAAAAAATTAGTATTTTCTAAAGCTGCAACTAACATCTGAATTCATTGCTCATGCTGATGTTATCCATTTGCTACAATACAGCAGAATGAGATCCCAGAATCAATAATACATAATTTTGGATATTTTTAGCTTTGTGTTTTTGATCAACTCCATTTTTATTTCTATCTCAGGAATTAAATTTTTCTTTAAATACACAACTTAAGGAAAATTACTTAATGTGTCAAGATATACTAGCAAATCACTGACACAACTATTCATAATCAACTAAAAAGATCTAAATTTTTTTTTATTTAATTACAACTAAAATTTACATTTCCCTAAGAAACTTAAGACCAACAGAAATTTTTATGTGTTTGTTTTTAAATACTATATAAAACATCTTTTTCATTAAGTAGCTAGCTCACTATAGATCTGTAACTCAAAGAACAGGGGCACTAGTCACAAAACTGACTACAAATAAATAAAAAATTGCTTAGGGAAAATATGAAGTGTGAACAAACAATAAACAGCAAGGAGTACACTAATTACAAAACTTACTTTTAATAAGCTCTTGTTTGCATAGGTCAGGTTCATTGATACTCTGTAAATTCTACAAGTCGGTTACAAGCTTGGCCAGAGGTCTGGAAGAGCCTGCTAAGTGGCTCCTTTGTTATTAAAAAGGTGATGCTAATACATAATAGCAGATAGGGGTTTTTTTGGTTGTTGTTGTTTCTTCTTGTTGGGGCTTTTTTCAGTAAACTCAGCTGACCCTAAGGCATTTCCTGAAAATCTGTTATTCTCAGAAGACGTTTTAGAAGGGAGAGATAAGAATGCTAAAAAATAGAACTTACTAAGGACTCAAAACCTCTGGTTTGACTCAGCAGCAGTCACAGACGTTATACAGAACAAAGTGAAAAATATTTTTAAGTGTATTTTGCTTTTGCAGCAGCCAATCACTTACAGGCCAGAGATGTATGAAAGTACTATCATCTCCTCCTCTGTATTAGCAGAAACATGAAAAGCACACTATGAAAGAAGCGTTGATCAAAATTTGGTTCTGGAGATGAAATCCTGAATTACACAATATGGCAGTATTAACCAGCAGGGTTTCCTTGTCTCTCTTTGCCCTCCTGCCCCCAAGCATTCAGTGTAGCTCCCTATCAGAATTCAAAAACAAACAAAAAACCCCATAACCGCCCCCCACCGCTACAAATGTAACAATCAACTTCCCTCCAGGTAGGTTCCCCATAACTAGGTTCACACACATGTGCAGCATGTATCTGGAACAGGAGGATTTAAATTTACTGATGGTGCGAACTCTGCAAGTAGCTGTGGGTGTAACTTAGCCAAGAGGTTAAGGACAGCACAGCTGCAGCAACAGACAGCAGAGTATAAACCCATATACTGAAGTATCTCTGATTTTTGTTCCTGCTACAAGAGAAACATAACCCTCTCCCCCTTGCTCTACCAAAAGCATTAGCTCCAAATTACTTACCCCTCCAAATGCACCACCACCATCTGCTCCTGGCATCGATTCCACCGAGCTGGTACTTGCTATCTGAGAGAAACAGAATGACACAGAACAATTTCAACATGGACATTCTTCCTAAAATATACTAAACATCGAAAAAGAAAACATGGCATCATTTGGTTTTAGCCCCTCAACTATTTGCTTGTGAATGCAGTTTAATTGCACATGTACTCAGCCACCCTCAAATACTGGTTGACTATGAAGTGGGTGAATTCACGGACGGCACTGCATTGCCAAGCCTGCTTTTCGCTGCAGTGTGTGCCTATCCCCCCCAAGCACCGCAGAAAGCAAATGGGCAGGTTATGAATGACACCACCCCATGCGAGCCCTGCAAGCCAAACGAGTGAGTGCTTTGTGTAGTCACTGGATTCTGAGGAGGAAAAATATTTACTCCATTCAAACCATACTCAGTTAAGTTTTTCTTAATTGTAATAAATCTCTTAATAAATGCAAACTGGCATCTATATGTATTCAATACATATAGAGGGCAAATAACAAGCTTATGTACACCAAAATCATAGGCTACAACTTAAAAGGAAAACCATCTCATCTGTCATTAATTTACAGGGAGTTTGGTAGTTGACAGGGGATTCTCAAAATATTAGACTCTTTATGATAAATTCTCCTGTTATTCCCATAGATCATTCTTCCTTTGCCAATTAGACATCTCATCTTTCGAGGTTATCCAACTCTCCAGTGCATTTTTCCACTCTAGCTTCATTCCATTTGAAAGCAAAAAGGTTTAATCTTTGTTACGAGAAACAACCTGAACTGTAGCTTTGAGTAAGCAGCCAAATTGAAGAGCTATTCATTCTGATACCTCGTTGTATCTATTTATGTACTAATACAATCAATCGATTCTTGAGAACAAGCAAAGGAGCAAATGCATTCCCTGGGACTAGGGCTGTGCCACCCCCAGAGCACCTCCTCAGGGAATGCAACTTAATTAAAGGGAAGTATCATGTACTTAACTCTAGCCAACTATTTCTGCCTCCGCAAAAACCCCGCAACCCTAGGGTCTTCACATCATCTATTCCCCAGTCATGTGGAAAAGGGTTTTTTTTCCACTGGAATCCTAATCAACCCAGGTGTTCAGCTCCCTCTGCCTAGTAAAAGGACATCTGTGTGCTGTGACATGGGACTTGGGAAAGGAAATGAAAAATATGGAGAGAAAACGGGGTCTGAAGGAGAGATCGAGAAAAACCCCAAGCAAGTTTAGGGAAAAGAGTAAATTTCTCTAGTTGCCCATTCAGATCCCCATGCCCTTTTAATATGTAGTTGGAATAATGTGCTAAAAATCAAATACCCTCTACTCTTAACCTGGAAAAGATTTCAGAAGGGCTTCTCGCCCTCATGTTACCATTACCACTCAAGGTGTGTAAGATTTGGTATGGAGGAAGACAGTTATTCATGTTTGTCACAACTACCCCAGAGCTAGGGGGAGGAACAGAAACAGGGGTGGGAAATAATGGTGATTTAACAGGATCTAAAAATCACGATTTAGCTAACAGAAGCACTCCCAGCTCTCAAATCTTAGGGATGCCACTTCTGCAGAGCTCAGCTCTCTGCGGCACTTTTCCTTGTCAGCCTTCTAATAATGCACAAACTGGGTCCTTCCCCCACACCTTGAGCCTCCAACTCTTCTGAGATCAAGCAGTAGTAAAAGAGGTCCTTTTCTTGGGAACATTTTTAGACGGCTTTAAAAAACCCATTCACATAGCCTTGAAATGCTGCAGATGAAAATGGAAAACAGGGACACGAGTGTCCTCTTTCTGAAGGAACTAAGCCACAAAGGGACCCTGAAGCTTTCCGAAAAGACTTCTTTAAAAGACCACTGCTACAGTCACCCTGCAGGGGACCAAGTGGCAATGACTCTGAATATTCTCCTCTTGACAGGTGGGAGTTTATTAATTGCTGTAGATTATTGCACAGGCATAATTTTAAGAATCAGGTCAAATGTCAGATCTCTGCACTCCAAGAAACCGCAAGTCTTCTGTAGGCAAATTACAGGCTGAAGATCAACCCTTAATGCTTAAATCAACCCTCGTACGAGCTTATGTAAGTCAGCAGGGAACACAAAAGCATGGTAAGAATTCCGTGCAAAGGCATGCACCGGTCATGCAAATGAAATCAATCATAAGCACTGTAACATATCAAATGTATGGCCAAGAATGGAAAAAAAGCAATTTGGCTATTTTTCTTCAGGCTTATTAGAACCAGAGTCCAATTTCTAGTAGCTGTTACAGATCTAGCCTGGAATCCATGAGTGCATATCTATTTCTTGACTCATGAGAGCAAAAAAGGAAGATTATTGTCATTTTTTCCTCTAAAGCACGCTGCCCAATATTCCATAAAGATGACGAGATATGTATGGTGGATGCTGCAGCGTATTGCTACTAAGAACGCCCTCAGTATTTGTCCAGTTTTCCTTACAGAACTAACCTCAGCTCTTTTTAACTGACAGCAATTTCTGCCACATTTAGCCGTGACATCAGTTTTCAAAGCTGATTATCTAGATAAGCTAATCTCTTAAAAATGCAGGTTAGCATTCTGGCATAAAAGAAATTAAGTTGTATACTGCATTAATATCATAGCCAGGAGGTAAACCAGACTTCTGCTCTGCTTGACTTCTATGAACCAGTAGAATATAAACATGTGGCTACACCATTAACACAGAAGCAAAATAAAATGGAATTTACAAAGCAAGATAATAATAATGAAATTGAACAGACACTGTGTCTCAATTGGATAGAAAGAAGTGTGCTTATTAGCAAAAGATTTTTTCCATCAGAGCATCCTGGTTCTGAAGGCAGCCATGAGTTAACGTAAAAATATAGGCATGAATTGATTATTTTCCATTTTTTTCTGAGTATTTTTAGCTGATTAATAGTTTATGATCAGTAAGCTATGCCATATTCTGAAAATGGCTCATGGCTGGCTGCTGTCAGCAACAGGATCCTACGGAGGTTTGTGAAGATCTCCACTGTCAGTCTGATTAATGCTGGGATGAAAGGAGTAACATCTAACATCTCTCCTGAGCCCCCATGGGAAATCAGTCAGATAAAAATCCAGCATTATTGAGTCACTGAATCAGATCTGGGAAAGGAGAGGTTTCAAAAATGGTTAGGTACCAACAACAAAAAAAAAAAAAAAAAAAAAAAAAAAAAAGATTTAGGAAGGCAGGGGAGGGGGGAAGATAAAAAGATCCCCAAGTTTAGTCTCCGCAGATGGACCTTCTCTCCCTGTGCTCCAAGATCTACCACGTTTGACCACTAACGTCACCAACACACAGGCAGCTCTGCACGAAATTCCTAATTCCTAAAAATTTCCCTCTCCCAGGCTCTCTCCTCTTTAGCTTGTAGCAAAAGACTGTGGCTAAGGTTATCACCATCATTTTTAAGTCGAATGAAGAGATATTGTTATCATCCTTACGTGAATACTTCCAAAACAAAATTCCTAGCAAACACAGCATAGAGTAATACATTACAGTTGTAGAGAAACAGAATAAACTTTCAAGACTATTTTGCATATTTAGTTGTTACACGACACGACAGTATTTTTAAGATCCTTTTAAGATGCATCAATTTCCTTTCAACTCTTTAAAACTTTAAAAATAATAATAAAATAAGAAAAAAGAAATAATCCCAAAACACATCTCCGAGGAGATGGGGAGAGGTAATGAACAAAACCTCCCAGGCACACAAACATCATTCCAGACAGCCAACCACTCGTAACATTGAAGAATACACGACAGTATTTTTAAGATCCTTTTAAGATGCATCAATTTCCTTTCAACTCTTTAAAACTTTAAAAATAATAATAAAATAAGAAAAAAGAAATAATCCCAAAACACATCTCCGAGGAGATGGGGAGAGGTAATGAACAAAACCTCCCAGGCACACAAACATCATTCCAGACAGCCAACCACTCGTAACATTGAAGAATTACACCTGTTATGCTAAATGAGCCACTAGTCTGGAAAACATGACTGATAGGTCTCTTGCACTGAATTACCCTGGGTAATTTATTCCATACCTGCATGGTTGAGTAACTATGACTGATATGCATTCGAAAGCCAGAGAAATGGAGCTGACTGTACCATAACGTAATATAAAAATCAAGAACAAGACTACACTATTTTAAAGTTGGCTGTGTAAGTCTAGTTAAACTGTTGGTAAAACTGTTATAGCAAAAGAGGAGAACTAAGCACTCATACTTACTGAGGAATCAGGAAGATGCTCCTCCTCTTGAGAAAAAGAGCTATTGAAAGCTCTAAATGTCTCACTGTTCTGTTTGTGCTTTTCAATTGTTGCTTGAATGACCTGAGACAAAAATTCCAGCAAAGATGAGAAGCGTCACAAAAGGAGCCTTGGAAAAATTCTCTCATAGGAAGATGGTTAGGATTATCATGTTAGTGAAAAACCCTTGCACTTGCATAAATGAAACGGAAACTTAAAACCCTTAATAACTATGAGTGGTGTTGTCAACTCACTACTGTTT
Source organism: Fulmarus glacialis (assembly GCF_000690835.1). Lineage (NCBI taxonomy): Eukaryota > Metazoa > Chordata > Aves > Procellariiformes > Procellariidae > Fulmarus > Fulmarus glacialis. The sequence continues at coordinate 87,862 of NW_009223688.1, read as the reverse complement.
AAGTTAAAAACTAAGACTGCTATCAGACAGTGCCTCTACAAGTCAGACTGGAAGAATATACAAGGCTAATATCTGACGCCTCAGTCTTTTCTCTCGCTGGGCTCGAGGACTGCAGGAAACGGGAACCCATTGGAAGCTCCCATGCACTGCCCTGGAGACAGTGGGTCAGCAGTGGGACCCTGACTGCAGCTCCACGTTTCTCCCTAAGCAGCTTCGCCAGACTGGACTACCCAGCTTCCTCGCACAACCGCATTAATTCAGAACCCCAAAAAGATAATTTAAAAAACAGAAGGTGCTGACTGCATGGTGATTTCCACCCGTATCGTAATGGTTTTGTATTAACCTGAATCCATTCCCTCTTCTCCTCTTCTGTCCTGTTAAAGCAAAAGACAAATACAGAAAACATCATGATTCTACTTCCAATATTTTCAGTAAATTCAATTCACATCTTCACAGCTTTATATCCATCAAGATTTTAGCTTTGCTATCCACTATTTTATAAAAATTATTAATAATTACTGACCTCAATTATTACCAAACAAACGCCAAAAATGTTTGAAATATTAATACAGTGGAACCTACAAGCACTGCTATGAACACCGTAAGCACTCAGTAAAACAAATCAACATAGTATTTTAACCACTCTGACTTAGGACCAACATACTCTCTTGCACGTGTAAGTTACGCACCCCTGATGCTCATATCCTGGTTTAAAGCTATGTCATACTAGCACAGCCATATCCCCTAGATCATAAATTTCTACGTAAATATTCACACCTCGAAAGACAGAACAATCACCATACCTGGCTTGTAGTTCCAGCGATCTCTTTTTTCCTGTTATTGAAAATGTATGAGCCACGTTTTGCTTGGCAATTTCTTGGACCTGTAAAAAGAACATGTCAGCTTCTTACTAGTCTCCACTGTCTTTCAATCATTTTTAATGACTTACAAATCTATTCATTCTTGGAAATACTTAGTTGAAAGGATCACTCAGAATACAGTACAGAGGTAGAAAAAACAAAGGATTGTTTCCGAAATTACTTGTCTTGCTACGAAACTTCTGAATCTGTATCACCAACCAGTCCCCTACAGCAGTAGGGGGAAAAGATGGCTCCTGTGTCAGCGGGGTGACAAGGGAAGGCTTTCAATCAAAGCATGTACAAAGTCACCATTTTCTTACCAACCTTTGGATGATTACCTCATAATAATTCCAAAAAAAAGACATTCAAAGCTGGATTTTAGAATTTTATTGTATTTCTACATACATATATTGTTATATTTTTGGATTCTGAGGGGACCTGACACTATCGAGTGGGGAAGCATTAAAGCAGGGGAAAAGAAGAAATGCAAACCTGCAGTCCTGCAATGTCCATCTTCTCTCGAACACTGAACTTCTGGCCTATCAGCCTCAGTTTTGGCACACAGTATAGCACCATGCTGTTAAACTGTAACAAGGAAAGATTTTAAGTTAAGGCATTACGTGCTGGACAGAGCCTGCATTTTGCCAGTTTAGGACTCTGGTGTGTTTTACTCTAAGATGCAGTTCTCTTTCTCTCAGATTTAAGAAGCAAGCTAGGCTCACATATGATTACTTGAAAGAAGTGGACAGACAGATGCATGTCAGCCAGTCACTTCCTCTTTCTCCCCCTCTCTCTGCTACCAGTTCAGCCGCCTTGAAAGAAAACGAGAGCTATTCTCAGCATCAGCAAGAGCTGGCCATCTTATGCAGCAAGGTGGTACAGCTGGAAATGCACCTCCTTGGGCGCTTCGCAAAAACGCAGCCTCTGAGGAGGGAGATGGGAAAGACCCCTTTGGCCTGACAAGCCTTCGGCAAAGACACAAGCGTGGAAGAAGGAAGGAAACCCTCAAGGAAAAAGCATCAAGAGAAAACTGCTGCTCAGAGGAAGGAGGGCTCCAACTGGGCTCAGCTGGTGAATGCTTTTTGTATTTGAGATTAGGATGATGGAAATGTACCATTTCACAGCACAACTCTGAAAATAAGAGAGCAACAAAAAAAACTCACCAGGAATAAATACCTATCCTGCGCTGTGCCATTCTTTGCTGAAAGTTTCTGAATGTGTCCTTCTTTAATGAGCTCATTGGCTGGGTTAACAATATCCTCTTCACCACCAAGTCGCTCGTAGACTTCCAAAAGCTTGTGCATCTTTTCCTGCAAGTACAAAACCCCCAGCAATTTAAATAAAAAAAATTATTCCACTTGGTCTATTACCCACAGTATCATTTCTGTGGTAAGTGTAAATAAGTAGGAAAGAAAATAGTCTTTCACTGCTGCTATAGCTTTGCATTTTCAAAAATTAATGAATATCTGATCCATGCTCTTCAGTACTCTTCCGCACTCTGAATTAGTCACTAATGAGTCATACTTGGATTGCACCATTTTGATGACTTTTTGAGATCAATCTATTTGGTATTTTTAGATACTCCTATTCAAAAATAAATACATATCTTTGGAAGCAATGGCACCAGGTCCAGTAAAATCAACGGCCAAGTCGGAGACTAGTATGTTACCAAATTGTTTCCAAGTTTGAATTTATTAACTCAGTTTCCACCCCACATCTCAAACTAAGATTTCTGCTACAGTATGATTGTTTCTCAGCTTCTGAGAAGTTTAACCTCTTGTATTGTTGCTGATACAATGGCAGGTAGGTCTCCATCAGGAAGCATGGTCGTATTCTGCATTTCTAAGCTAAGTCTAAAACCTCAGCTGTATGTGGAATGCTGCAGTCCTACACAGGGGCCTCCATGGCAAAAAGTACCTCTGAAATAGGCCAGGACAAAATGCTTAAAATATAGTTTTAATGTCATTCAGGCATCCTTATCTCTTGGTCAAAATTCTTTATGAAGGGATTACTTTTTCCTTTTCAGCAAAGCACTGTTTCTACTTTATATTGTCATCCAAATATTAAAGTCCCTCTACACAGAATTCAAATGGATAAAGGTAACTAGTTCACCCACTTAAAGCTGCTATATTAAGCACTGCAGCAGCTTTAACAAGTCAAAATAAGAAAGGTGTGTAAATCTTGCTACTGAGTTATAGCATTTGGAAAGGTTTGGCTTTCAACCACAAGCTGGACTGATGTGCTCCAAATAGCATGGTCAGAAAGTGAAGACAGAGATCTATGCAATTACACCCAAATATATGCCCAAACACACCTCTAAATCATATCTCTACCTATCTACAGAATAAACTGGAATTTCAGGTCTTTACACACTTTGTTTACCCCCACTGGACTTGAGAATTTTCACCACAAGATACATCACACCAGTTCCTGTCCTAATCAATTCTTCTGACCAATTAAACAAACGAACAACCAAAAAACCCCACCAAAAAAACCCAAACAAAACCAAACCCTTAAAATAAACACACTGCAAAACAAAATGGAAGGCGGGGGGCTGTGGACTAAAAACAAGAAAGCAAATTACCTAAACCCCAAAAGGCAGTAGATTTTTTCCACCAAATGGGAAGATGAGCAAGAGATCCCACTAATTTGAACACAAACAAACAAATAAACAAACACCAGTGAACTTATCAAGCTATTTTTCTAAAGGAGAAAACAGAACACTAAGAGCAGATCCAAAACCTGAGGGACATCTGCACTTCTAGGAAAAGTCAGCTTTGGAAGCGTGATTTATTTCTTCCACTACACCACAACAGGAGGAAGCAGCCAACAATTAATTCAAACCTCCACTAACTTTCGGAGATTTTGCTACAGCCCTCGCTTTTCTTTTGGTTTGGCTCTGACCTCGCGCAGCCGTTCGCGCCATCCCGCCGGGCTCTGCAGAGGCGCGCCGGCAGGACGGCGCTGCTCTCGCACTGCACTGCTCCCCACCAGCCCTCACCTCTGCTGGGACGTGCCAGGTGGGAAACCACAAGGTCAAACCTGAAATTCTTACTCGGATATTTTTCCTTCAAGTCTCTGCTCAGGCAAAACCTATTAATTACAAAAGAATTCAATGCAATAAGAAGCCCTGATTACAGGCTTCAGGTTCATATCAGCAATAAACAGGGGGTGCAAAATTATTATAGCAGCCTTTTCTAATAGGTTTTTGTGTACTAACAGAAAAAGCATACAACACAGA